>NW_023396692.1:0-185992 GCF_011125445.2 Fundulus heteroclitus | reverse complement strand
CCCTCTTCAGTAGCCGTTAACAAGGCGCTGCCGCCTGTAGCCACTAACCAGGCGCCGCAGCGCATGTAGCCTCTAACCAGGGCCGCCGCCCGTAGCCTGTAGTCCGGCGCCGCCCGTATACCTGTAGTCCGGCCGCCCCCTCCTTAGCTTGTAGTCCGGCGCCCTCCTTAACCTGTAGTCCGGCGCCTTCCGTACCCTGTAGTGCCGGCGCCTTCAGTACCCTTAGTCCGGTCGCCTTCACATACCCGTAGTCCGGCGCCTTCCGCTACCTGTAGTCTGGCGCATTTCTGTACCTGTAGTCCGGCGCCAGAGGTTCTATTTTCTCCCTCTCCAGGCCCCCCAACAATCTCTGAGGTTACTGCGCGCTGCCGGGCCTCCGCGGGGTTCCTGACTCACGCCGGCCTCCGGGCTTCCTGACCCAAGCCGCACGCCTCCGAGGTCCCTGCTCCGCGACGCCGGCCTCCGATCGTCCTGCTCCGCCGCCGCCTCCGAGGTTCCTGCTCCGCCGACGGCCTCCGTGGTTCCGGCTCCGCCCGCGGCATCCTGTCGCCTTGATCCGCCGACAGCCTACTGGACGTCCGCCGCGAGAAACCTGTCACACGGGGCAACCGAGCACGCGAGAACCTGTCAAGCGGAGCGCCGCCCGCAGGAACGATGTCTCGCCGGGGCCGGCCTCTGGAGACGCCCGCCGGAACGTCTGTCACGCCGGGGGGCGTTAATCATGGAAGCCCGCAGGAACGGAAGTCTGTCACGCCGGGGTCATTCTCCTGACAGCCCGCCGGCCGAAACGTCTTTCACGCCGGGGTCGTCCTCCTGGACGCCTGCCGGAACGTCTGTCACGCCGGGGTCGTCCTCCTGGACGTCCACCAGACTTGAGTTAGAGACCAATTTGTTTGGGACATGTTTTTTAGTTTTTGTCCGCTCTGTCTGGGTTGTTTTTTGTTGGACTTTTCTTTTTGGACTGTTTGGTCTGTTTAAAACAGAACAGGAAATTAGAGGATATTCACCTACTGAGCCTGGTTTGGCCTTTGTGAAACAGAATGAGCCAGGATGCACTGATCTTACTAAGTCAAGCCTGGATTTATCTCTTCTCTTGAATTTCTAAATTCTGCTAAACAGGTTTCTACAAATGTCCATAAGGGATAAAAGGCTGACTGAATTCTCTTTAGATGTTGTTGAAGGTTCAGGTCTGGGTACATTCCTACACCAAGATTTCGGGCCTGATCAGTGGATACTCTTCCATTGGTTCAAAAATTATTATTTCAGTTTTGTTTTTATTCAACTGTAAAAAATGTTAGCACATGTAAAGTAATAGAACACATTGGTCCTTTGTTACTTAAATTAGCAGCTAAAGTTCTTTCTTTAAATCAGGATTTTCTGTGAAAGAGGTTAACATTATATGCTAGGTTATTTGGAAAACTTTAATAAATTGACTATATTCGGTTTCTGACCACTTTAGAGAATATAAGGGTAGTTATATTGGACAGACTGTCAGGCTAAATTGAGGATATCCTGACTATTGTAATAAATCAAACATAATGAAATGCATAAAGCTAATATTTAATCATTTGTTAGTTAAAGAATATGCTGTGAACCATAGTGACTATTATAATAAATAAAATATAATGAAATGTATTAGGCTAATCTATATTGATTTATTTATGTAAATATACATACTGTAAAATAGTAATGTTAATGTTCTGGACTAACTCAGATATACTGAAATGCATAAAGCTAATATGTAATGATTCAATTAAAATATAAGAATAAAATCTCCTGGGCGTGGCACCTTTATTTTCAAATGTTGGCAAGGTTTAGAGTTTGATGAAGGGCTCTTAATCTCTCTCTATCTGAACCTCTTACTTTGGGAACATAAATAAATGACATCACATTATTTCAATAGTAATCAAAGAAACACTTTCTGACGTGGGCATTTCATTTTGGATCATCTTAAAAAAGGTTAAAACTATCTGCTATAGATCTGTATGACAGTATTTACGTCCCAGAAAAAGGCCTTGGAGCAAAATCAACAGTGAAACGAAACTGTTAGAGCATCTTTGACCTTAAAGAGGGAGCAACATATCATGATCGTGGCACTCACACTGGTTTGATTCATCACCCAACACACCTGGATAGCTCCGCCTTTCTCTCATCACCACTCACCTCATTCACCTGGTCCCTGTCACTATTTAATCTCCCTCCCTAACCAGAGACGAGTGCCAGATTTTTTCGAGCCATTTGGTTAGACAAATCCAGCGTTTCTCTTGAGTACCTGACTGCCTGTTTCCCTGACCCGCATCTGTTTTTCCTCGTTTTCTGAGCCTGCCTGACCCCTGCCTGTTTTGCCTAGCCAATCTGTTGTACCCGACCTGGAACTGGACCTTGACTTCGCCTTGGATTTCCCCTCGGACCTTCCCCGGACCTCTGACCTGGATCTGACCCTGGACTGGACATCGGAAACACGACAACTGGACATCCCCTTTGAACCCTCTGCCCACGATCCCTAACGGATCCGAACATCGGCTCGCCCCTCGAGCAACCAGTGACTGTAAAAGGCTTCTCTCTCCCCGGAGCTGAACAACCATCCTCAGGCGGGTCCGCCTACCCACGGTCCGCCGGCCCTCCTTTGTTCTCCTCTCCCGTCTCCCGCATTCTAAGAGGTCAGTGGTTATTTTCCCTTTTACACATCAGCCCCGAAGTGTTGGCGAAATAACTCACCTGCTTGTTCCTCTCTCCAGACTCTCCCGGCCAAGGACGCTGAGGACAGTCCCACAGCGCGCAGCTGTCTTTTTTTCGTTTGAATAAACAAAACAAAGCACCCTCTGTCTGGTTGAATTCTGGGTCCTTTTGCTCCGTCGTGACACAACACTGTCTTTAAGTTCAAAGTTTTCTCAAAAACCCAACAACTGACAACATGGTCTTCACACTGCTTTCAAATCATCTTCGTCATGGCACGTAAGTAACTTTTAGTTCCTATAATTTGTCGGTAAAAATATACAAATAACAACAGCACTTGTAATTTAACATTGACAAATGATTTCCTGTATTCTCCTGATCTTTTGTCCGTCTACCCCACTGCCATTTTGTTTTACCCCGAACATCTTTTATTGAAGCCATGTTAAGATTTTCATTAACATTCTGTGATAGATTAGTATTGTTTTATATATATATATATATATATATATATATATATATATATATATATATATATATATTAGTGCTGTCAAACGATTCAAAATTTTAATCGCATAATGTCGATAGTTAACTTGAGATTAATCGCATATTTTATCCTTTTATTTCTGAAAGTGTAATAGCCTGTTTGGGCATTTTAATGTGCAATTTTGCAATAAATGACACTAATAAAATACATGATTGTACAAAACATGCATTTTTTCAAGCACTTTTCAGAATTGGAATGAAAACATTCTGGTGCCAAATGTTAAACTCTGGACTATAATGGCTAAATGACTAATCATGACGCCCTGATGTTTACACCATGTGTAAACAAATGTGTAAATAAATACCTGTTTTCATGCCGATATATTTTTTTGCCTCTTAAACAAAGCTAGACATGGTATTATGCATAAACATATAAATTAATAAAAATTGTACATTTCAAAGAAGTCATAACTTTTGTTCATTTCTTCACTCTCTCACACATCTAATTCTGAGCTTTCACACCAACAACAATAATTTCTTTGAATATTTTTTGCTTGCTGTTTATATCCATATTCATAGAGTTTAAGCCTGGAAGAAGGTTTTTAAATTTCCAGGTCATTCCAGTCTTACACTTTGCTTGCAACTGGGTAGGAGCTTAGTACCCTGAATGAGACTGTTTAGCAACTGTTTAGTAACTCCAGGTACTTCGTTTGGCAACGTAATTCAGCCTTAGTTTGTCAAATACAGAGAAAAACAAATTTTTAAGCATTAAAGTACGGTTTATGGGTTGGGGTTTCTGCAATTTTATCAATGTGTAAAAGCTCATCTTCAGAACCAATGTCTGATAAAATAGTGATCTGCACCATGTAATCTACTTTCAGCAGTTATCACCGGTTATTGCACCGTAAACTGCAGAAAATACGTGCTCTGTCTGCCTTTACTACCGTCGGGTCCTATGGCGGAGGGATAGTTCAGCTGGATAAAAAGTGTGGGCAGTGCAGGCAGGTCTCATAATAGCCCAAATAAGCGATTTCACTTTCAGAAACGTGCCCAAAAAAAAAAAACGCAAACCCGTGACTCATGAAATTTAGAAGCGCTTTTAGAAAAAAAAAGCCCAAAGTCGCATGTGTCCGAGGGTGGGTCTGTTTTGCTACAGCGCGGCGGGGGGGAAAACATTAGGGAACGGTGTGTGTGTTTTGACACGACGCGCGATTAACGCCGACAAAAAATTGTCCGGCGTTAAAATGGGTTTGCGTTAACGGCGTTAATAACGCGTTTAACTGACAGCACTAATATATATATATATATATATATATATATATATATATCTATATATCTATATATATATATATATATCTATATATATATATCTATATATATATATATATATATATATATATATATATATATATATATATATATATATATATATATATCTCTATCTCATGGTTTTGAGGTGTTTGGCCCACATGCAGACACAGTCGAATACAGAAACAGTTTTAGGATGTTTATTAAAGGCTCCACTATGACTTTGCACACAACATGAGCAACAAGCGAGGACAGAAGGATTGCACACAGCATGAACGGCAAGCGAGATCGGAATGTCAGATCGGACTGCAGGGAAAAAAGGGAACAAGATTTAACTTGTGGAGCAGAGTTAGTAGAGCTCGTAAATACAGAATAGTAGCTTTACCATTTGCAAATGTGTGTGGAGAGTTGTGTGTCTGTATCTCGATTTGTGTGTGTGCAGTGGGATTTGAAAATGTGTAAATAAATCTGTAAATGTGTGAGGAGATTTGTGTGTCTGTACAACAATCTGCAAATGTGTAAAACTATTTGTGTGTAATGCGTTTTGCAAATGTGTAAAAAAAATCCACAAATCTGTATTCGGATCTGCAAATGTGTACTGAGATTTGCAAATGTGTACTAAGATTTGCAAATGTGTAGATCAATCTATGAGCACACACAGAGACACTTCTGTCTGAAGTATTTTCGCTTCAAGACCCAGAAATATAAACAAATCATTGGTTACAAGTCAAGCGGTTTTTCGGTTGGCGCTCTTTACACACGTGATTTTTGCTACACTTCTGCCGCGTGAGATGCACAAATGCGTGGAAGGATTTGTATGTGTATTTTCTCAATTTGTAACCCCTTGCGCAGGCTCACAGGCTCAAAGGCTCACATGTTGCCCTGAGCGCAGGCTCACAGGCACACAGGCTGCCTCTTCCGGCTGTGGGAGGTCACGTGACTTTCAAGGATTGTACCAAAGCGTGTTGCTTCCAGGCTGATAAGGCAATTTGTCATAACTATATAACTTTCTCCCTTTAACGGCAAAGGTTTCTTGTTTTAATGAGAGACTTATCTTGCTAAAACCAGATAATTGTCTCCTCATAACAACGCAACATAACCTGGCATCAGCTCGCGGGATATTTGAGTGTCATGGAGAAGAGGAGAGATGGAGGGAGATTATTTCTTTTTTAAGAAGTCATCATTTGTCGGAGGAATATATTTCTGCACTGAGGAGTGACAAGGTAAGTCATGCATATACAGTAAGTCCTCTACTTGAAATTTGATCAATTCGGCAGTAATTATTTATATTTAACAACTATGCTCTGGATACACCTACAGCCCTGGGGTCCGTTCTTCGTACGTCGCTAACTCAGTTAGCAGGATTTCATTGTTGACGATTTGACATGATCTTGGATCGTTTGGTTCTTCGAAAGACTTCCTGCACTTGTCATAGCAACATGTGCGCCAGCTTAAACCTGCTCGAGAGCAGGCTTATTTCATGTAAACAAGATTAGATCACGGCTGTATAAGCGGAGGAGATAGGGAAGTCTGCCGTAGCCATGTCCATTTTTACGACAGCAACCTGTTGCGGAAGGTGCAAGAATAATTTCAGAGTTTTTTCGAATTAATCGCGTATTGCGCAATAGACAGGATCCTTTAGCGCAGCGCGACAGTGTAATTGAAGAGAGATTTTTCTTGGTGGCTGTTATAAACAGACAAACACATCATTTAACATTGGCTTTTAAAGAGGAAAAAGTGGTGTTGGAGCCATAAATCTAAAAATATTTAAGTTATTTGTATGATGGTTTGCTTTTTATTTTTATCATATTCAGTAAGAAGATTTGTTCGGGCCATTTTATTGTGAAGTTTAGTTTTACTTTGAAAGGCTTGCTTCCTGTCGAGCCGTATATTGTATTAGAAAAAACTATGGATGGATTATCTAGACACGGAGCAATACAGTTTTACCGTGTAAACTGTGGATGACTTGGAAAAGGAAGATTTTCATTTTTTATGGATAAAGATTTTTTTTGTTAAAATTCCCAGTTTGCACGTGTCCTTTTACTTCCCGTCTCTAAGGAATGACACTGAAATGTGGATCTCTTGACATAACAAGTGCCTTTTTAAAATAAAGTGTAATAATTAAAGGCTACCATTTTGTAGAATATTCTTGTATTTCACTTTTACTTGTCCCCATGTTCTAGTGGGTCCCGTGAAGGCTCTGATATAAAAGAACAAAGTAAATATATTATTAAAATTCATACTGTAGAAAGTGATAGAAACATCTACCATGGACAGTATTTACGCATTAATTTGTCTGCCGCGTTTTGCCAGCCCTCTCTCCTGGCTTTAACAGATTTTGAGGTGTTTTAATTTATGACTCAAATTCGGCATAACCTTCCAAGCTCTTGTTCTGCTTGGGAGAAAAACTGTGGGCGTTCTTTGGCCATGCTGAACAGCCAATAGCAGCGCTGCTGATCATTGTTTCTACTATCGATACATTTCCCCTTTTAAACAAACGCATGAACGCGCAGTTGTCTCAGATAACTCAATCCAGCCATACTAATCGTAAACAACAGGTGTGTTGGAAGAACCCAGTTAGCCGGATCATGATTAGCCGGATGAAATCATCTTGGATGTGTCATTTGATCTCGGATGTTTTAAGCAACGTACGAAGAACGGACCCCTGTAGTACAGTCTCTGGCTCTGTTTACACGGTGAAAAACAGGTTTGTGTTGCTTTTGTACTCTCCATTTACACACTACAAGGTTTAACTGTTGCTTAGGGGGGCTTTCAGCTATAGCTGTGGGTTTATTTACAACAGTTTGCAGCCGAAACAGTCCTCCGCCAGCCGCTGTTTTCTTCTTCTGGGCAATTTGACGCAGAGCTTCAAAAATCACAGCGCTACTAGTGGTGCGGCATGGGAATTACACCGTTTAAGTACTCTGTAAACAGGGCCTGTGACTGTAAATGTACCTATGCCTTTATTTATTTAAATTAAATATAATTTACATTTGACACTTGTTAGGCTAATTAAAAGTATGTGTATTCTAGTGAGGCTAGATAAAGCTACATTTATCCATATTTTATTGTGTCAAAACAAAGTGATGAATACAGAGCTTTCTAATGTGACTATTCACAAGCCAGTAAAGGACAGCTATTTATATCAGCTCCATTAATAAACCCAGTCAACTACTGCTTTATGCTTTAATAAGGAGAAAAGCAAAAACTGATAATCGATTATCATTGCTGCAAATTCAAAAGTTAATATCAGAATTTATCAATAAAAGCGCCTGGCAGCAAGGCACAACTGTTCTCAGTTTATTTGTTGTTGCATTTGGTTTTTTCTGATGTCTTTAAACTTACTTTAAAGACATCAGAAAAGAAAACAAATATTAATCAACAACATTGTTGCATTGCAGTCTAGGTTTGAGTGATTCAACATTGATCCAGTCTAACTTTTAATCACAATTTTAATCAGCAGCTATTCTCCTTCTGATGGGAATTCTGTAAAAGTACTTTTTAAAATTCCCATAAACAAAACCATTAAGGTAGGTGGACCAGGTTTAAGATAGCTACATTAAAAATACAGCCAGAAAATCATGAATGTTCTCTTTTACATCTTAGAATGCCTGTCCCTTTGATCTGACAATTTAAAGACTTAAAAAGTTTGAATTTTCTCACATTTAGTAGAAGTAACGTGCTCAATATTTAGAAAGAATAAATTAATTGTTATTTTTACCTTTGTTTAAAATAAAAAACTTGAGAAAAAAAAAAAACGATAACAAAATCTCTGTGTTTACAGGTTGGCATCTCTAAAGCTGAATACATGGATGGTGCTGTCCAAAAGTTACTGCTGGATATTTTCTTCCAGCAGTAACAGAGGGGGTACCACAGGCAGAATTCATATAGACATGGAGACAGAGAATGGTACAATGAAAGACATTCAAAGATTTTTGCGTCTTGATGACAACTATCCTGAAAACTTCTTCATTGTGGGATCCAGCACCCACAGCCAGCACATCGACAGCTGGTGGGATTTCTTAAGGA
The DNA here is from genome assembly GCF_011125445.2 of Fundulus heteroclitus. Taxonomy (NCBI): domain Eukaryota; kingdom Metazoa; phylum Chordata; class Actinopteri; order Cyprinodontiformes; family Fundulidae; genus Fundulus; species Fundulus heteroclitus. The sequence continues at coordinate 177,496 of NW_023396692.1, read as the reverse complement.
AACGTTGTGCACAGTACTGGATGCACCTTTTTAAAAAACTAAAGAATACAGATTACTTTACTGGTGACTTCTTGGATAAGCAGCCAATTCTGCTTACCTGATTAAATATCACCGAGGTATGTTTGAATATAAAAGATGAATACTATATGATACATCCTTTTAAATATGAAGTATGTACTTTAAGAACTTGTTTATTTTCTTGTCTTTCAGGAAGAACTCTAAAAAGTGGTTCACTTATGAAACATCATTCGTAAGATTAGAGATGCAATTGCTCCAAGTGGCCGGTCCTACATAATGTATACCTGGGGTGTCAAGCTCCGGTCCTCGAGGGCGTGTCCTGAAACTTTTAGAGGTTTCCTTGGTCCCACACACCTGAATCAAATGGCACAATTAGCTCCTCAGTATGCAGTCAGGTTCTTCAGAGTCCTGGTAATTATCTGATTATTTGACTCAGGCGTGTTGGACCAGGGACATATCTAAAAGTTGCAGGACACCGGCCCTTGAGGACTGGGCTTTGACACCTGTGAACCCTTCCACAGCTTTTTGGTGAACAAGATCATCTCAAACAGGTTTCTAAGCAAGCGGCAGAAACTTGCACAGTCCAACGTCTTCAGAGGACCATTCACGTGTGATGAGACAGTTCGAACTATCATACCTTCTGATGACAGAAAACCTTCATGCACACATGAAACAATTGAGTTATGCTTATTTTTAAGAGCTTGTATACGCACAAACCTGTGACATTTTCTTGTAAAAAAAGAGTTTGTGGAGCAAATGACCTTGTGAGCCTGTCCAGAATGAGCCTGTCACTTTTCCACACAGTCAGAAATAGGCAGCTGCATACCTCACAACCAATAAAGGACAAGCAGTCAAAGACATACAGATGGAGGAAAAAAGAACAGACCTCTGTTTTCTTTGATTCCCATGTACTTAAATGTTTCATCATGATGTACATAACTTTTTGAATTTTGTTGCTAGGTTTTATATTTTGTGTGATTCTTGTTGTGCATGACAGCAAATATATGCTACTACATATATTAGGACAATAACAAGAAATTTAACTTCACATTTGCCCTGTAATCTGTCATGTAGGACAAAATGTTTAAATGACACGTTCTGTAAACCCCACCACTGCTCCTCATATTCAAGACATACTTTTTATATTTATAACAGCAAGACTCTTATAGTTCTGTTACTGAACAGTGAGACCCAAGTTATGTACTGTTTGACAATGATGATATGGTCGAATGAGATGAAAAATAAAGTGCCTATGCTTACGTTAAATATGAAAACTTTTAATGAATCTTTGGTAAAAAACCCATTACAAAATGAAGCGTTATGGTTTGTGATCAAACCAAGTCATTCTTTCCTTAGAAAAACATTATATTGCAATGTTACATCAACTCACAGAAGAACATTCATTAAAAGTACCTTTAACAGGTGCTCTGAAAGATCCTTTTGAAAGGAAGTTCTCTACCTCCAGAAGATGACCTAACTAGAACATGATCTATGAATATTAAAATTAATATCTCAAAATCGAACATGAGAAAATCCTTTTACATACGACAAAAGTCTTTGTTAGAAATCTGGGCACTATTGCGCTCAAAGCATTTATCAATTTTACAATCAACTTTGAAGAATATAAAAGAAAAATAATGCCCTATGGAAAGAAAATGAAAATAAGTACAGTTTAAACACATGCTTCAAAATTTTTTACCTTAAAAGAAGCTTAATAGCAACAGCAATGATTTGACTTCAAAAACTTGTATTTCACAATGTTGGAGTAATCTTTTTAATCAGTATTTTTGCTCTATCTTTATCGCAAAAAACAAAAGCTAACAGATTCTATTGTAGCTCACTTCCATATGTTCCTGAAAACACATGACAATTTTGAGTCAAATGGTAAACTTTCTTTTGAAATATATTACATAGTGGTATTACCTGAAACCAAAAATATTTTAGATCAAATTGGACTTTTTCCATGAAGATTTGCATGAAAAGAGTTTTTCAAGCAATGTCTGTCGATGCACATCTCTTTCACCTTTTCCTTGATACTCGGAGCAAAATCTCTAGGTGGCAATTCTGTCAGCATAGGTGGGAACGTAGATGGCCAAGCTCTCATCCATGCTTGCTATAGCTGATATGTCAGTCTACAAGCACAATGAAACTGTGGTTAATATAAAAAAGAAATAAACTAAAAAGACTTTTAAGCACATGATTATTAATCTTTACAGCAGGATATATGATAATATGTAATGAATCCGAGGCAGGGGACCCAGAATTCAACTAGACCAGCAGAGGTTCAGAACAAGCTCTTTAATAACTGTTTCAAGGACTGGAACAAAAAAACAAAAGGGCAGTACAAAAAACAAACAGAGCTACCGGGCAGGTATGGGAGGAACAGGGTGGCTCAAAATCTCTGGAGAAATGGGGGGAAAAAAACTACACAAGTTAAAACAAAAAGTTTGTTGGAGAAGACTCACCCCGAAATCAACAAGACGACCTAGCACTGATGTCTGGTCTCAACAGTTTATTTGGAGTTGGAAGCAGGTGAAACCGGTGAGAGGTGATTGCTGCAGGTGTGCAGAGTAAGTAATTAGACCAGACATCAGTGCTGATGCTCAAAACAAGAACAGATCAAAAACCAAACGTAAAACAATAACTGCAAAAGAAACCTCAAAACCCACACTATGACACAAACCAAACTAAGACAGAACCTAAACTAAAAAGCCGACAGGGCAAGTGGACATAACAGGATGAACTAAACAGTAAACAAGCTAAACAAGAATCTAGACAAGACAAAACTCAAAGCAGCCAGAGAGCCTAAGGTAGGAGAGTAAAATAACTTAATCTAATAAACCAGAATATTACATTATATGCATGACATGTTTTAAAAAAAAATAAACTGCTTATCCTTATCTCTATATCTTTTTGTCAGCCTATCTCATTAACATCCATGAAGAACATTTGCAGTCACAGGCCCTGTTTACAGAGTACTTAAACGGTGTAATTTCCATGCCGCACCACTAGTAGCGCTGTGATTTTTGAAGCTCTGCGTCAAATTGCCCAGAAGAAGAAAACAGCGGCTGGCGGAGGACTGTTTTGGCTGCAAACTGTTGTAAATAAACCCACAGCTATAGCTGAAAGTCCCCCTAAGCAACAGTTAAACCTTGTAGTGTATAAATGGAGAGTACAAAAGCAACGCAAACCTGTTTTCACCATGTAAACAGAGGCAGAGACTGTACTACAGTGCTGTAGGTGTATCCAGAGCATAGTTGTTAACTATATTTAACTGCTGAATTGATCAAATTTCAAGTAGAGGACTTACTGTATATGCATGACTTACCTTGTCACTCCTCAGTGCAGAAATATATTCCTCCGACAAATGATGACTTCTTAAAAAGAAAAAATCTTCCTCCGTCTCTCCTCTTCTCCATGACACTCAAATATCCCGCGAGCTGATGCCAGGTTATGTTGCGTTGTTATGAGGAGACAATTATCTGGTTTTAGCAAGATAAGTCTCTCATTAAAACAAGAAACTTTTGCTGTTAAAGGGAGAAAGTTATATAGTTATGACAAGTTGCCTTGTCAGCCGTCTGGAAGCACAATCCTGGTACAATCCTTGAAAGTCACGTGACCTCCCAGAGCCGGAAGAGGCAGCCTGTGAGCCTGCGCTCGGGGCAACCGAAAAAAACCGCTTGACTTGTAGCCAATGATTTGTTTATATTTCTGGGTCTTGAAGCGAAAATACTTCAGACAGAAGTGTCTCTGTGTGTGCCTACAGATTGATCTACACATTTGCAAATCTTGGTACACATTTGCAAATCTCAGTACACATTTGCAGATCTGAATACAGATTTGTGGATTTTTTTTTTTTACACATTTGCAAAACGGATTACACACAAATAGTTTTACACATTTACAGATTGTTGTACAGACACACAATTCTCCTCACCCATTTATGGATTTATTTACACATTTTCAAATCCCACTGCATATACACAAATTGAGATACAGACACACAACTCTCCACACACGTGCAAATGGTAAAGCTACTATTTTGGCCCCATATCCGTCGTATTCATCCGCCCCGCTCTCAACGTCTGATTGACCGGGGAAGCTATGAGTCCTCAGGCTGAGTAGGATTTGGGAAGGCTGGTTCTCCTTTGCCGGAGGGAAGTTGTGAGTCCTGAAGCTGTGAATCTTCCTCCTGGGTCTCTAACAGAGACAGCATGGCAGGAAGCCTGGAATTCTTATCCCATAAGAAAAAGTACTCGGGGCCGCCTTTCACGCCTCCGTGGGGCCTGGACCAGTCGACGGTATGCCTCTTTAGACCGGTGAATAGACTCTCGCTGTCTCTTTGGGAAGAGGATTCAGGGGTTGGCGGGGATGTGGGTGAAGGTGGGTGGTATGGCCCCGGGAAGAATTTGTCACTGTCCAGGGAGCCATGCTGCGATGATGTTGAAGCGGTTGAAGCAACTGAAGCGGCTGAGGGAGACGGTGGTGGAGTAGGATCGCTATCCAGCCGCAGAACGTCAAACTGCTGCCCGTGTAGTTCCTCATGGTTTCAGATGTTAGAAGTCTGGTCAGTGAAGTTGGATGGAGTCCCAATCAGCCTGCTCGGCTGTTTTTATACTGAGAAGGGGGGCGTGGTTAATTTTGAAGGGGCGGTATTGGCTGTTTTGAGGGGGGCGGGTCTAAAAAGCGAGCGCTTTCTTGATCGCCAAAATGTCTCTCCAGTTGCGACAATTGCGAAACAGCGTTGAAATCTGGTCTGCTATTGCAGTCATCTTGTCATGCCACGCATCAAAGGGAATGGCTACAAGATTCTGAACACGCCGCAGTCTGAATTATAATAGTCAAGCACCAAAATAACCAGGATTGTTTTATCTTGAGCCTTTCTCAGACTTGCACGAAAAAACCATCGGCCGGTAACCCCCGTCTTTGATTGCCATGTTGCAGAGAAGATCCTATTTGTTGAACCTGCGTCAGTCAGGGTCAGCGCCCGCTTGCAGGTCTTAGCGACGGGTGAATCCATGATTCCGTCATTGGTTTCTTGATTCACAAGAAACCAATGACGGGGTCTGCTGCGTTCGAGTTTTCGGGGTCTAGTCTGCGGAGCATGATGAGTCTCAGAACAGCCCAATCGTTTGATGTTAGCATGCACAAGGAGTGGATAGTTTGCAGCTTGTCGGTTCCTTTATTCAGCTGATAGATACACATGTCGCCGGTTTCATACTTGAAGACGTACCCCCGTTTACCGCAAGCTCCATAGGGTTCCAAAGACCATTCTTCTTGCAGAGGTAGGGTCGGAGGCATCTGAGTTCTGCATAGAGACAGCGTAGCCTTGTGAGGGGAATGATCAGGCCGGAAATGATCAGGGCGGAAATGGGGGGGGGGGCTTGATAAGTCATCCATCAACTCGATTAATTAAAATTTGACATAACATGCATCCTATAGTTTTTTCCACAGGATATACAATTTCTGCATGTCTAAGATCTAGTATGTTCTACATTCTGCCAATATTTAATTGGATATCTTATTTTCTTCTAGGATCAAATGAAACAAAGATTGTCCTACTGGGAAAAACTGGCGTTGGGAAGAGCAGCCTTGGCAACGCCATACTGGGAGACAGTCTGTTTGAAGAAAAATTATCTCCAACATCTGTTACAAACAAGTGCAACGCAGGATCTAAATATATCAACGGAGAACATGTCACAGTTATTGACACTCCTGGCATCTTTGACAACACATTGAAGGAAGAGGATCTGAAGGCTGAGATGATAAAGTGTATCAAACACTGTGCCCCCGCGATTCGTGCATTTCTCATTGTGCTGAGAGTGGTGGACCGATACACAGACCAGGAGAAGGAAATCATTCATAAGATCAAGCAATATTTCTCAGAGGAAAGCCTGAAACATGCTGTGGTTGTGTTTACACATGGTGACCAGCTCCTAGAAGGGCAGACCATTGATGAATTTGTTAAAAAGAGTAAAGATCTGACAGAGCTGGTGGGGATGTGTGGTGGCAAGTGCCACGTTGTTGATAGCAAGTACTGGAAAGACCAGCAGGATGGAAACAGGAGCAACAATCTTGAAGTGGAGAAGCTTCTCAAAACAATTGAAACAATGAAACACAATAAGGGCGTCTACACTAACAAGTTACTTCAGTTAGTAGGGAAAGAGAAAGGAAAATGGCCAGTGGGGCAGATTTTAAAAATCACAGCTGGAATCACAGTTGGAGCATTGCTGGGAATGTTAGCTGGTGCCACGGTGTTAGTTACACCCTTTTGTTTTGTCACCGGGGCAGCCATTGGAGCAGTGGCTGGAGGTGCATTGGGGGGGACTGTAGCTTACAACACCAGATCAATAATAGAAGGTGCGCATGTAACAGCTAGAATAATAGTCGAGATAGTTGAGAACATGATACAAATCAAATGTGCAAACAATTCCTTTCAAGCAGAGGATTTAAAAAAACTTTGTTAAGATAAGATAAGATAAGCTTTATTGATCTCACATTGGAGAAATTCACTTGCCACATCGGCTCATAAGAGAAGGTGCAAAGTAGGAAAGGTGCATCAGTTATATACAATGAATCTTCATATATACAGTGGATCAAAGAAAAGGAGAAAATAAGAATAAAAAAACACAACAAGAAATAACAATAAAAATACAAAAAGAAATAGGACTGGGCAAATGATGTCTTATTTACATTCACAGTGATATATATATATATATATATATATATATATATATATATATATATATATATATATATATATATATATATAAATATATATATACATACATACATGTATTGACATATATTCAGGTGGTGATAGCAGCAGAAGTAACTTCTTCATGATTATTGCATGGGTTATAGCGCAGTGTATTAAATAGATTATTGCACATTAGTTATTGCACATCACTTATTACAGTTATGGTTACAGTTATGATCACAGTTACAGTGCAGCATTGTATAATCTGATAGCAGCAGGAATAAATGACCTGCGGTAGCGCTCCTTTTTACTGACAGGATGTCTAAGCCTGTCACTAAAGGAGCTGCTCAGCTCCTCTACAGTCTGGTGCAGGGGGTGGAAGGTGTTGTCCATGATGGATGTGAACTTGGACAACACCCTCCTCTCAGCCACTTCCTCCACAGAGTCCAGAGTGCAGCCCAGGACAGAAGTGGCCTTCCTCACCAGCTTAAAGCTTCAAATAAAAAAATAATTAAATCACAAGTGGAAGATGCTGGAGACTGTCCATTTGTTTTTTATGTTTAAGATGTTTTTCTTCATGGAGGGATAAAACTGGAAAATGAATGAAAACTTTAAAGCAAACTATAAAATAAATACAGTAAAATGATTTTATAATTAAAATTTTATTGTTTTTTTCTACTTATGAGAAACTGTTCCAAGTGCTTGATATCATGAGGCTACTTATAAAATGTTTTCAAAAGATTGTTTAAGTAAATAATGTAAAATCAATGAAGTAGATAATGGCTATTTAAAATTAAATGAGCTATGATTTTTGCCCAACCAATCTTTTTGAAGTGACCAAGGTCTGAAATGTAGCTTCAGATTATATACTGTACTCTGTAAATTGATTGTGTAAAGTTTTTCGTTTTACGCCAGCGCCGTTGTTCGGTTTTCCCCATTAAATGCAGCACCGTGACTTGCTTGGTAACATCCCAGTCCGCTATGTTGAGTTGAGCAGACAAGTGCACAGAAGCTCCTCATATTTGATAACACGGTGACTCAGTGAAACCAGTGTTCACCACTGTACGTGCAAATTTACAGCACTGAACACCGCACAGGGCAGCTGGAGATTTCGTAGTCTCCACGGTCGATCCAAACACACCATTAGGCACCGACAGCAGACAGGTAGGTTGAACTGTGCTGTGGATGGCTAATGGAAGGAGTAGATGATGTGGTCCAGGAGATAAGCGCCTCGGTGCATAGAGAGCTGCAATCAGCAGTCTGTATGAGTACTTGTGTTGGTTTCGCAATTTGTTCCTGCAAGTGGAGAACAGAGGATTATAGACCGCCAGGCTTACAGATCTTTGAAACTGTCATACTCACGGTTCTAGGTGCAGGTTGTGTTGGTCTGGGTTCTTCTCTCTTCCTCTCTGCAGAGTGTGACATGGGCAGGTGTTCTCCATCTCCATTAATTAGGTGATCTACATAAGAAGCTGAAACCAGGAGGAGGGCATCAGTTCCTTATCGCTTCCTGCGTGGTACTAGGCCGACTCCAGCCGTTTTGACCTGTTCTGTGTATCTGTTTCCCTCCTAGTGATCCGGATCCTGACCTGAGTGCCTCCAAGCTGTAGTTTTCTGGAACGAGGAAATAAGATAAGATAAAATAGTCATTGGAGAAATTCAGTTGTCACATCAGCTCAATAGTCAGTCAAGAGTAAGGAGAAGGTGCATCAGTTATATACAGTGTATCTTCCTACATACAGGGGATAAAAAAGAAAATGAGAAAAAAATAAGAATAAAAAATCGGTGTAAGCATATGATGTCATGTGTACTTCCTGGTTATATACACATACACACACACACACACACACACACACACACACACACACACACACACACACACACACACACACACTCACATATATATATATGTATTGACATATATTCACTTGGTGATACCAGTAGAAGTTACCTCTTTCAGGATCATTGCATAGGTTAAATAGATTGTTGCACATTAATTATTGCCCAAAGTTATAACAGTTGTGGTTACAGTTATTGATAGCAGCAGAAGTCACTTCTTTCAGGATTATTGCACAGGTTATCGCACAGTGAATTAAATAGGTTATTGCACATTGGTTATTGCGCATTAGTTATTACAGTTATGGTTACAGTTACAGTGCAGCATTGTATAATCTGATAGCAGCAGGGATGAATGACCTGCGGTAACGCTCCTTTTTACAGGCAGGGTGTCTAAGCCTGTCACTAAAGGAGCTGCTCAGCTCCTCTACAGTCTGGTGCAGGGGGTGGAAGGTGTTGTCCATGATGGATGTGAGCTTGGACAGCACCCTCCTCTCAGCCACTTCCTCCACAGAGTCCAGAGAGCAGCCCAGGACAGAAGTGGCCTTCCTCACCAGCTTATTCAGCCTCTTTCTGTCCCGTTTTCCCTTGCTTGGGCCCAGCAGACGGCAGCGTAGAGAAGAGCTGAGGCCACCACAGAGTCATAGAAGGTCTTAAGCAGGGGCCTGCTCACTCCAAAGGACCTCAGCCTCCTCAGGAGGTGGAGGCGGCTCTGGCCCTTCTTATACAGAGCATCTGTGTTATGAGTCCAGTCCAGCTTATTATTGATGTGAACACCCAGGTATTTGAAACTCTCCACACTTTCTATGTCCTGCCCCTGGATGTTCACAGGTGAGTGAGGTGGGGGTCTTCTCCTAAAGTCGATCACCATCTCCTTGGTCTTACTGGTGTTTAGACACAGATGGTTTTTCTCACACCAGTCCACAAAGTCCATGATGACCGGCCAGTACTCCAGCTCGTTCCCCTCAGACACACAGCCCACAATGGCCGAGTCATCAGAGAACTTCTGAAGTTGGCAGCTGTCCGTGTTGTAAGTAAAGTCCGAGGTGTAAAGGGTGAAAAGAAATGGAGACAGAACGGTGCCCTGGGGGGCCCCGGTGCTGCTCCAGGTGGGTGAGCGCCCGCTGCAGCAGGTAGATGATGGCATCCGCTACTCCGATGTTGGGCCGATGGGCAAACTGCAGCGGGTCCAGGGTGGGGCTGACCACGATGCGCAGGTGAGCTAGGATGTGGCGCTCCATGGTCTTCATCAGGTGGGAGGTCAGGGTGACTGGTCTGAAGTGGGCTGGTTCTCTGGCGTGCGGTGTTTTGGGAACCGGTACCACACAGGAGGTCTTCCACAGGGTGGGGACCACCTCCAGGCTGAGGCTCAGGTTGTAGGTGTAGCAAAGGACCTCAGAGAGCTAATCTGCACAGGTCCTCAGCAGCCTGGCGGGGATGATGTCCGGTCCTGCGGCTTTTCTCTGTTTAAGCCTCATCAACTGCCCTCTCACCTGCATTGGTGTGACTGTGAGGGGGGAGGAAGGCAGGAGAGGTCTGAAGAATCAGCGGAAACGTGGCTGCTAACCTCTTGCTCTGTGCCCTGGTGTCTCCAGAGAACTGCTTACCTGACTAGCCGCCCTGGAGAAGTTCTGCTCTATGCCCTGGTGTTGCTACGAGGCCTGCTAGCCGAGCAGCATTAAGCTTGTGGACCACTTTGAATATCTCGTTATGCTGTCTGGCCTTACAAACGCCCCTGCTGTCTTTCAAGCTATCATTAATGATGTTCTTAGGGACTTCATCAGTTTGTTTTTATCTAGACGATGTTAGGATATCAACAAGGTCAAGTGGAACGAGCTGTTTATCCCAGAACTGCATGGCACACTTACATGGCACTGACCCAAAAGATTGGCACATATCTATCAGATACCACCCCGGAGGTGACACAGTTTCCCTGCTGATGTCACAGTTTGGATGTGTACCGCCCCTGTATGGGTGTGTCCCGAGATCCCCATATAATGTTTGTGTGATGAGCACTCGAGGCCTTCCTGCCGATCAGGGGCCCATCAGCGCTGGTGTGACTGTAACTATTTATCTGTCTTTACGTAGATAAAATATAACTAAAAGCATACTTGTCTGTTTTATGCGTCCTACATTCAAGGTAATAAGTAAGTGGGGGTCGCCTGACTGGGTAAAACGAACTGGGTCCACCGAGGGTGCTTCACCGTAGACGGGACACGGTGAAACAGTAACAAATTGGTGTTTCCACCCGGACCCAAAAGGCGGCGTACCACCTTCCGTTTTCCGGCCAGGACGTCATTCCGGAAGAAAAACACACAGCCTGCGGCCGCATAAAAGGTAAGGAGATTTCATTCATCTCCTACTGTCTTTTTCTTACTGGAAGGGCCGATTTTTGTATTCCTAAAGGCAGAGAAGTGTTTGAGGATAATTGTTTGCAAACGTGTCGATAAGAACTTGGGATTTGCGTGCGGTCACAGAGGTGAAAGTCCGGGAAACCTTGGCCAGGTTTCTGAAAACACTGTGAACCTTGAGAATTTAGGGTTTAAAAGGTCCCCTTGTTAGGCACAGAGGAAAATACGCGTTCCTCTGTGTGTAGCATAAAAGCGGCCATTTTGACAGGCACGCCATTACGCGTGGCTTCTAAAACATTGTGTAGCCTAGAAAATGTGGGTTTAGAGCTCCCTTATTTTCCGCGAGGACGAACATAAAAAATTTCATTTTTGCGGTAATATAAAAGCAGCCTTTTTCGAAAAACGAGCGGGTATGAGATTGAGAGCAAGACCGGAGGTACCTACTGAGTTGAATAAAGATTGGCCAGAGAGTGTGTGTGTGTGTGTGTGTGTGTGTGTGTGTGTGTGTGTGTGTGTGGGTGTGTGAGACACGTTACTACACTGAGCCTTTGGAAGTGAAGACCAGGGTGCACCTGTTCAGGTGACATATAACCTGCTCATCCTGAGTACACTGGCTCATTGAAACTGCTGTGTAAAAACACAATAATAAGGCATATAGGAACATAATAAGTTTTGGTGTCTGAGAGATAAAAAATAAGCTCTCATTGGACCGGGGTCAGGACGCTGTCCCAGCAGGTTGGCCAAGACGTGTGAGTGCTGGAATGGCTGAGAATCAGGTAGAAAATTAGCTCCAGGGGGGTTCTTTAGGAACACTGCTGGAGACAGGAAAAGGGAGCATAATGGCAAGCTTCCCACACAAAGATGCTGAAAACCATTTAAAACAATTTGAGGAGTGGTGTGAAAAAATGAGGGGAGATGGGGGTTTTGGTGATACAGAAGGACCTCCACCCGAAGCCCAAATGTGCACTTACTATTTGCAAATGTTAAAAAATAGACTAGCCCGAGCACAAGTAAAAACGGCTGATGCTGGTGAGTTTGCCAGAGAAAAATGCCAAAAAGAGGAAATCAAAATAGCAGGCTTGATAAAACTAACTGAACATTATTTCAGCATTTGCTTATCAGGCCTCGACAAACAACAAGAGAGTGAAAATCTGCAGGGGGTAAGGGAATCATCTTCTTTCAAACAAGAAGGTAAGTACACAACCCCTGTTATTCCAGAGATGTCTGCTTCTGGTGCAGCCGCTGTTATGCAAAACAATCTGTGTGGTGATAGTGCAGAACTGTTATCCAAGGCCAGGAGTGTGGTGACTTCATCAGACCCTTCGGTGCAGGTGCCTGGTATGGAGTTATGTGAGGGACAGGTAAGCTGTGACGCAAGACCGATACATGGAAAAAGTAGGTTAGAGGGACACAAACGAGACCAGCTGCGGGTTGCGATAGAACAAGTGGTAAGACACGCTCTTAAAACTGCAGAATCAGATGACACAGATGTTATGAAAATCTATGACATACGCGAATACAGGGAGAAAAAGGGCCCGAGATATAATCTGCATTCTAACAAAACTGATCTTTCTTTACCTGCAACAAAACAAAGTGTGCAACTGCCATTGTTTCAGACTCACAGTGCTACAGGACAGGTGAATGCAGCTGGTTACAGCCCTCTTTCATGTGCGGACAACGTTCATCTGAGGCACATGTTCCCTGATCCAAGGAAAGGGGCGCACCTTTGGATCAAAGCATTCTTGAAGATTTTAAGCGGGTATGTATTGGCTATTGGTGATGTGAGGACTAGCTTATCAGCATACCTGGAACCACATGAGGTACATGCGGTTGAAGTTTCTGCTGGAACTGACGAACTAGGAGCAGCTGCCCCTCTGGCCCCGGTGGCACGGCAACTTTGGAGCACACTGAGGGCGTTTTATCCGGTAAGTACGGATTCTGGCCTTTTAAATGACACTACACGTTATGCAGGGGAGACGGCTTTAGCATATGTGAACAGAATGTTGAAAGTATGGGAAGACCAGACGGGCTCTTGCCCGTTATCAGTCACGCTGCAGCAACTCTTTAAACAGGCAATGTTAGAAGGTCAAACAGAAATTGTTAGGACGTACATGGACAGAATGGTTGCGGGTTATGATATGCCTTTAGATCAATGGATGGCTGCTTTGGTACATCAGCTGAATATGGATGAAAAGAACATGAAGCAACTTAGCAGTGATTTAGAGAAGTTAGAACAACAACTCTTAGCTGAACAGCTAAAACAGCTGAGAGACAATCAAAGCAAAAGGAGGAAGAAGAAGAATGTTGCAAAAGCTAAGATGGTTATGGCCCCGACACCTGTGTGTGGTTCAGACCAGTTTGTGGGATCCCTCCCTCCAGATGTCCCATTTCAGATGTATCAGAGACCTCCATGAGGACAAATTCCAAGCAGAGATACACTGCAGTACAGAAAACATAGAAAGGGACCAACCAAAGATTATGATATGCCCTTGTGCTGGACGTGTGGTTACCCAGGGCATTTTGAAAGAAGCTGCCCTAACCGTCGTTAGGATCTGACCAGCCCTTCCTCCCTGTCAGAAGTAAAGGCCTGCTTGTGTTTGTTTGTCTGAATGTCGTCAGTTCTATGTTACTGTATGTATGTATTTGTGTATCGTATGTAACTAAACGTTCGTCTGTGTGAAGTAATGTTCATGGTTTCAGAATGTTCATTTGGTTTGGGAGAACTGCAGCTCCGTAATTCAAATGACGTTTTTAATCATGAACTATGTTAACTAAAAGCTGAAGAAAGGTATAGAGAGGTTTCAATAACACAGTTTGTTTTCTTCCCACATTAAATATCTGGCCAAATCAAATTGTTACACTGAGATATGCTAACGTGTCTTAAACAGAAAATATCCCAGAGCTGTAGGAAATACTTGGGACTGGGGATAAAGGTTTTTTTTAGTTTGGAGCTTAATTATGCATTACAGCAAACAGAGGCGTTGGGGCTGTATTCAGTTATGCAATTAGATTGCGTTTGGCTTGTGTTTGTCAATGAATTCATGACAGCTGAAATAATAACAGAGTAAAAGCTTTTATATTGTAATTTTAGAACATTAATAAAATGGCAAACAACATATGGGGAGCATATGGGAGACTGTTTGGGAGAAATGGAACCGGATGGGATATGTTTAAGGGGAGATTTTTAACTAAGGATTTTACAGCTGCTAAAGAGAAGAATTTAAGAGCATTAAGATATACATGATTTTTGATTTAAATAGATGAGACAAACTGTGCTTTAAACAAACTGTATGGGACTAAATATGGTTGCTTTTCTAAGGCTTCTCTATTAATTTATTTTATTTTTTTTTTACTTGGGATTTGAATGCAACTAATGAGAAATTTTGAAAAGCGTCAAAATATCAGAAGGCCACGTTACATGCGTCATCAGTTACAAAATCATCTGATGTTATTAGTTATGCTGAGCTGAGGCAAGCTTCAGAGGGTCAGTTTAACCTGAAGCAGGACAAACGATATGATAAACAAATCTGACCATGATGTAAACATCTGAATGTTTATGGCAAGGCTGGGAGCACGCAAAGTATGTCAGAGGGAAAAAATAAAATAAAGCCAGCTTGTGAAGGGTTAGATTCTACTTCTAATCTCTTTGTTTTTGAGTAGCCTTCTCAATGTGCTGAATTATGGGGAAAACTCTTATCATGTATAGAAAAACACCAGAAGCTCAAAAGCCTGAAAGAGAAAATGGTTGCTTTAAAGTTTCACCCTTGACCATTTAAGATTGAAAAGCATTAATAACTAAGTTTGCATGATCGTAAGAGCTAGAAAGAAATCAAAAGAATGCTATAAGATATTGGAACACACATAATGCACTCCTTGGGAGACTTTTTACTTTCAGGTTTTTATTGTTTTGTGCATTTTTGATTATTTCTCTGTTAAATGATTCCTTTGCTTTAATTTTTGCATCACCAGTGGCAAAAAAGTGACAACATTCAAGGTTGTTCGGCAGATTATTTAAGAAAAGGAGAAGTTTTAATACAAAACGCTGAAAGAAAAGGAACGAGAGATTCCTACCTCCCCTGGACCAACCGAGAACTTAGACACATCACGTTAAGAACCAAGACACTAAAAAAGACCAGGTTTTCTTTTGTCACCTAATACACTAACAGAATTGTTTTTCTCTGAGTTACTTCTTTCAGATGATGTGAGATGAAACTGTAAAGCCACCTTTGTTCCAACAGAAGACTCTGGAAAGTGAGCTCTTTCAGGCCGTATGGTAAGAAGTCATGATCTAAAATGGACGTGCAGGGATTGACAAAAGTGACTAAATTATGCTAAGTTTAACAAACTTATGACAGGTAATATTGAGACCTTCTAGGCAAGGCAAGGCAAATTTAGTTATAAAGTACAATTCAGTATTCAGTATCCTTCTAGCAGTAAGAAGGTGGCTTTGGAAATTGTTCATGTACCCCTTCCCACTGCTGCCCTCTCTACTGACTCACATTAACATTTCTATCCTGTTTTCTGCTTTTTTCTTGCAAGGAAACCTGGTCATATATAATTGGAATGTGCTAACGGAGAGATTTTAGTCTCTTTTCTTAGGCATTCTCAGAGATAAGTTAGTACCAAGCGGTGCCACAGTGGTCCAGGGGACGGAGAGAAAAAGGTGATGTACTTGACTCCTGCCTAATCCAGTTTTTAATCAAATTTTGGACAAAAAATCAGTAATTTTTGCAGAAGCTGCATAGAGGTTTAATGGGGAATGTGATGCTAGGGGGTTAAGAGAAATATATTTTTGATTATTGAACTTATACAAAGAGGTTGAACTATCTGTAAAAATATTTTGCTTGGATAAATTTTGTAAGGGATCAAGATCTGGGGTAAAGGTGAAGAACTTTTAGAATAGTTCGTTTCAGGGGGAACGATGTGGTTGATTTTGTTCTGAGAAAGTTTTACTGTAATTTTTGTTTAAATTTTTTTTTTCAACTGATGTACACTACACTACGGATGAAGATGGACAATTCTTGTATTAGACAATTTGATTTTGGACAAAATCCATATTGGCAAAATGCTGGCAGAATTCCTTGTGGTTTCAGACACAACGATTGGAGAAAGAAGATTCATGGACAATGATCGTCCTGGAACGATGTTGTGCTGTTGAACTGAGACATGAGGACTGAAAATGGACAACTAATTGTGGGGGCAAAGACAGAGGCATCGGATAACCTTCAATGGACCGCAACACGAAACAAAGATGAGTTGGCAGACACCCCTTCTGCATTTCACATCAGATTTTCCTGCACATAATCAAAACACAAAACACACATTAGAAACATACACATTGGCGGATGCGCTTAGAAGAAAAACTTAAAGATTAAAAGCAATCAAGATTATTATTAAACCCCTAGGATGTTAATTGTTTTAATTGTTTGGTACTGGTCTGGAAACAAAGCTGGTAGAGTTCGCAAAGATAAGAAGGATTTTCTTTTACTTTTCTAACAGAGTTTTTATTTAAATCATTTAAAATACATATAGATATGTTTTGGAATTTTATTAACCCCACAAGGGGTTTTGAATAAGATTCAAAGAGGCACCTTTAAGATGCAATAAGCTTCATAAAATACATCATGCATGAGGAGAAATAGGGGGGAACCGCTAAAAGACATCCATTTTGCACAAAAATATTAAGTTACGTGATGAAAGCATGGAGCATCTTAAGAAATTATGCTAAACCTAAACAGGTTCGACAACGTATGAATATTGGTGATTAAAGCAACAAGTGGGATACATAGAGGGGCCGTTTAATCGTAAAAGGAAAATGGATAAGAACAATGTATGCAATTCAGACGACAGGAAAAAAAATAAATAAATAAAAAATACATCTACATCAATGAGCGATAATTATGATCATGAAAAGACTAGTGGGCGAAAAAGTTAAAGTAGGCATTACAGCAACAGTTAATAGCATAAACGAATGAACGAACGAGTGAGCAAGCTAATTTTTCAATATAAGCAGAATAAACTCTAAACCTTTTAACCTTGTTCAAGCGAAGGAGAAATTGTGAGCACAACATTTACTGGGTATCTTAAAGTAAGCAGAGGCGCAACTAAGAACATAATAATTAGGATGTAAAGCCCCACAAAGGTTAAGGACTTAAATGGATAAAACTGCGAGTTTAGAATAATGCCTTATTCTAATAAATAACTTGGGTAAATTAGGGATTAAAGCACCAGTGTAAATAGTTTGGAATTGTACGCAGTTACCTAAAAGGTTTGAGGAGACTTAACAACTATCTGTTTGAACACAAAATAGCACAATAGTTGTTCTTTAACTAGATGTTAAAACATCCAGAAGAAAAAAAACCCACATAAACATAGTTTAGCCATCTATTAACCTAGAGGTCTGTTAGACCAGGATAATCTAACGATCGTCCTCTTGTACATGTAGAAAAGTAATGAGGTCGATTAGATTTGTTGGACATTTGATATCTGGTCAGGACAGCAGAAGCGACTCCTGGACACAAGATGATGATAGGAGGATAACAGCTTCAACATGATATCAATGCATGAAGGTTGGCTCTGAGGAACATCAGAGCTGCAATGGCATCCGACAGTGAAACTTCTGCTGTGCTAAAAAACATCTTGAACAGGACTATGCATGACTGCTTTGCTTCACAGGTGATGGAATTCAACTACAAGGTTTCACGAACATGACATGGAAAGGTTGGCGTTCAGGAAACGCACCTAGAGCACACTCTTGGACTCTTTGGGGTAAATGGGCTGTAAAGGGGGATACTTAACAGGAGATAAACTGAAAGCCTGGGCTTACGACGAGAGACATTTCAGACAGGGGGTGTGGACACCCAGGAATTGCTGCTGTGGTTTGAAAATGTCAGAGATTTGTCGCAGGTGGTGGAGTGTTTCGATGACCCAGGCGCTTGGAACCAGGTTGAACAAAGGAGACGACGTCGTGTTCCCACAGGGATTACCTGTAACCTAACACTGACAGTGAACATTTTTGTTTTTGGGTTTGCTGGGGTTGCCAAAAGGAGCATCGGAGATGACTTTCTCTATCCTGACCAGGTTCACACTTAAAATGCAAAAAACAAAATGATAGAGGCCTAAACAAATACGGACACAGAGAAGTGTTTATACAAAGAATTCCACTATTCGTCAATTTAAGGTGCAGATACTAAGGCTAAACAAAGAATTAGAAGAAGGGCAAAACTTAAAGCTGATCATTTACCAATGGGTGGTCAATATTTAAGAGGGTTTAAAGGAACTGCACAATTTCTTCAATAATCACAACAGACAGTGATTGATGAAACAAAAAAGCAAATTCTAAAATGGGAATTTTTAATCTGCTGGGACAGGACGGTAATAATAATAAATGAATGAAACTGTAAGAAAATCACTCGGAGTAATGTCTGCTTAAAGTTTTTCAAGGATAAACTAAACACATGAGAACAAGAACTAGATACTTGTTAAAGGGTTGATTTACTTGGGGATAAAATTATGCTTTGAAGTATTATCTATTAAACTAATGTTGGAGGACTGACAAAGGTTTAAAGTCTCATAAAATATCTATCTAGAGCAGTATGGAGCTTCCTACATGGTCAGGGGGCGATGTGTTTAATAAGCAACAATGAGTTACTGCTCACAGCATACTACAGTTTAAAGGTTTGTTTCAAACAAGATTCAAACAGGGGGACATAAGATAAAACCAGGGTTGTTTACAAAAGCTGTTTGTTAAAACAAGCAGAAGTGATTAAAAAATCAAGAATTAATGGGGTTACAATTGCTCTTCGCTTTAGGTGAAGGGCGCATTCAACTACAAGTCTTTTGGGTTGATGCACGTCAGGCTGAAACTGATTCACAGAACTGCTTCCTGTCTCCACCCTGGGCTACGCCCACTTCCTGAATAGTAACCAATCACAACTCCGTGTGCCCGAGGGGCATGCACACACTTTTTTCTCTTAGCTGAGCTTTTCAAAGTAAGATAATAAGTACATAGGGCTGCTTCTGATTAATATCACAACATTATTCTGCAAATATATATAGTAGAGCTTTCTTTTACAAACTTAAGGGTTTTTCTGTTGGGCTTTTTAGAAAAATGTTAAGTATTTTAGAGCTGGTTCAGTAAGAAGTTTCTGAAAGGTTTTAGTACAATTCCCTGTGTGCTAGATAAATTGAGATGAACCGTGTCACAGTAGCCATGAAACATATGATGATAAATTTCTATTGCAGAGATTTTTCAACTGTTGGACATTGTAAGGTGAGACACACATGGGAAAGAATTATAGAGAAATGCTGCTGCAGATAATGTTGAACTTTCAGATTTCTCCTTTATATAAGAGGAATGCAAGATCTGCTGATTACAGTAAAGGAGTGTAACCCACCAGTTAGGGTTCAAGTAGTATTTTTGTTGTTTTCTACGTACTTTTATTGACACTTGGTCTTATTTTGAAAACCGGAAGTTTATTTGGATAACACAGGAAGTGCGATGCTTAGAACAGTGCATCTAGCTTAACTTCGTTAGTTGATTCACGGAGCCGTTCTTTCACCTACGGGTGATAAGAAAAGAGAGGAAAAGAGCGTGGATGAGCACGGAAGGAGCAGGTTAGTGGGTAAATACAACTCCATCCCTTGGTCAGGTCTTTTTTTGATGAGTGCGAGAAAATGGAAGATTCCAGCCCTTGTGTCCAGGAAGGCTGATTTTGTGAACCATTGATGGCGAGCCTCCCAGCTTGAATCCAGAGCCTCCACAACACCATACGGCGGACCACCAATCTGTCTGTGGTATGATTGTGCCAGTCACTTTGACTGACACCACCTAGAGTCTACCTCGAAATGTGCACTTGGATGAACCCCCCTTGATTTTTGACTATTTCCCCCTGACTTTTGACTATTTCCCCCGACTTTTACGACTGACATTATTGAACTAAGAGCAATCACTCTCAGGAAGGAACAAAGGAACCTCATATTCTTCAAGGGACACTTTATTTTCTTAGTTAACGGGCCCACAGGTTACATTGTTATTATTGTTTGTTGTATTATATGTTGCAGTGTTCTTTTTGGCAACTAAAGTATACAATAACTACAACAACCTGTGTGTTGGTTATTGCCCTATCTCCAGCCTGGCCTGACGGGTTTTTACTTGCGTTATTGACGTACAGACTCTTTTTATATCACAAAACTGATTTTTTCCTTTCTGTTTTCGACTGACTTCCATGTTTGATTTTATGTGTTATGACGTTTATACTGTGATGTTGCCTTAAGTTGATCGCTATGATTTTATGATCAAGAATGAAAACTCTCTGTTACAGACACACACACCAAGACCTACAGTTCTTGCAATCTTTTTGCTTTGTTATATAGAGAACCAGGATCTGATGGCTATCACAGATCCATAAATTACTGGGTAAGGCTAATTTTTAGATTCAATACAGGGTGTCTTCTCGCTCAGATTGGCCCAGAGTGGGATTCCCCTAGACTGGGCTCTATCGGGTTTTTTACCATTTCTTAGAGAGATGGGGTTTTCCTGCTGGAGGCTCAGCCCGCCCTCTGTTGCCCCCTACTGGTACTCTTGGATTTGTGAGGTTTGAAAGTGATGGATGGTTGTCCATAGGAATGGAGAGTGGAGGACCGAGTAGGAGGTTTCTTGGGGTGGGGGTAGAGTAGACGAATTTGGCCTTGATTAAGGTACATCTTTAGCTTATCTGGTCTAAAGTGAACCTAAAACAGGCCTAGCTCAAATAGTTGAACCCTAAATTGTAGTTAAAATGCTTGGACTGTGGTGTTGAGTAAAAAATGCTGAATTATGAAGTATTCATGCTGATTGATGCTAAGATGTTTCCATTGTGGTTTGTCCGGCCCATTCCTTGGAA
This sequence comes from Fundulus heteroclitus, assembly GCF_011125445.2. Classification (NCBI taxonomy): domain Eukaryota; kingdom Metazoa; phylum Chordata; class Actinopteri; order Cyprinodontiformes; family Fundulidae; genus Fundulus; species Fundulus heteroclitus. Next base: position 156,707 of record NW_023396692.1, on the reverse strand, counting down.
CTGTTTTCGTTGTGATGTGCCTTTGGGGCACACCAACAGGGGGGGCTAACGGACAACTGGACTGTTTTTTACAAAGTGCCTTTCGGGCACACCAGCAGAGACTGTGTGACCCCAGAGACTGAGCCGCACTATCGACTGCCATGGAGAACACGGATGGATGGACTCTGGAAGCCGGAAGCTGACGTGCTTGGATTGCTTGGTCTGGACGGAATGACCGACTGTTCTGGGAGAGGGACGGACTGAGAGCTGTCGTTCCACTGGTTGATCATCTTTGGTGATGTGCCATAATGACACATCATCAGGGGGTCTGTTAGGATATCAACAAGGTCAAGTGGAACGAGCTGTTTATCCCAGAACTGCATGGCACACTTAGATGGCACTGACCCAAAAGATTGGCACATATCTATCAGATACCACCCCGGAGGTGACACAGTTTCCCTGCTGATGTCACAGTTTGGATGTGTACCGCCCCTGTATGGGTGTGTCCCGAGATCCCCATATAATGTTTGTGTGATGAGCACTCGAGGCCTTCCTGCCGATCAGGGGCCCATCAGCGCTGGTGTGACTGTAACTATTTATCTGTCTTTACGTAGATAAAATATAACTAAAAGCATACTTGTCTGTTTTATGCGTCCTACATTCAAGGTAATAAGTAAGTAGGGGTCGCCTGACTGGGTAAAACGAACTGGGTCCACCGAGGGTGCTTCACCGTAGATGGGACACGGTGAAACAGTAACAACGACATCTTGATTTTTTTCAAGAATCTGAAACAGCATCAGCAACATGTCCGTCAGGTCCTTCAGCGGCTCCTGTAGAATCGCCTCTTCGTGAAAGCTGAAAAATGTGAGTTCCATCGTGAGTCCATAAGCTTCCTTGGATTCATTTTTGAGGATGGACAGGAGAAGACGGATCCAGGAAAGGTCAAGGCAGTTGAAGAATGGCCCACTCCCACTACCTGTTAACAGCTCCAGCGCTTCCTAGGATATGGCAACTTTTACCGTATTTTCATCAAGAACTTCCGCTCAATTGCCTCTCCTCTCTCAGTCCTCACTTCCATCAAGAGACCTTTTTTCCTGAACGACAGCAGCTGATCAGGCCTTCCAACACCTGAAGAAGTTCTCCAGGGCTTAAATTTGTTTTTGGATTGCATATTCGTAATGTTCATGTTTTTATTTCATAGGAATACCAATACAGACTTCTGAAGGATTCAGGAGCCGGCGCCAGTCTGTGATCATCCTGGCACTGGTGCTGGTGAAATCCATAACTCAGCAAACCTTCCCAACTCCACCCTGCCTGCATTGATCCCTCACCGGTTCCACCTGTTCTCACCCGCATAAGACCTGTCGTCAGACCAGTGCCACATGGTCTCAAACCGTCCCGGTAAGAACTTTCCAGCGATTCTGAAACACAAACCTGCCTGTTCCCGACCTTCATCTGCCGTCTGTTTCCAAGCCTGCCTGACCCCGTTCTGATTCTGTCTGTCTGTCTGTCTGAGAACTGATTATGTTGGCCTCTGGACCTTGGAACCTGGATTGCCCATCTGAACCTGTCTGTGAGTACCGGTACCCGTCTAACCCCTGTGATTCTCTGAGCCCGGCAATTACTGGACCTGGACTGGAGCTGTCTTTCGGATTGCCCCTTTGTACTGCCGCTGGATCTCTGCCTTCTGTTAATGAACCCGGACCTCCCCAGGAAAGCCCCATGCGGACTGCCTGTCTGCCTGATGGCTGCTCAACAGCCCCTGCCTCTGCAAGCCCTGTACACAGACGGACCTCCGCCCCTGGAACTGTTTCGCCTGCCTCAAAGTCGGCTCTAGAACCCCTCCACCAGGTTAGTGATCCAACCTTCCTCACATTTTCCCGTCACCACCAGCTGATCACTAACCTGTTGTCTCTGCCGCAGGGGATTTCCAACCCGAACGTGAGCCATTGAGCCCAAGTTGACCGGCTTACTTCGTGCTTTTAAATAAACGTTTTGAAACGTCACTGACCTGTCTTGGTTTGAATCTTGGGTCCAGTTCCTGCACGTTACATGGTCATTCACTTCAAAGAGCCAGAACCTTCACAACTGACTCATCCCTGGTAGGACACGTGCACTAATCACATGGTCTCACACATACCTTTTCTGCACGTATAAAATGTCTTTTTTGATTTTCTGCCTCATTCCTGACAAATGACAGCTTAGACTCAGACAGACTTATAAAGAAATAACTCCATTAATAGTTCCAGAGAGGGGAAATTTGTCTCTGCCTTTAACCCATCCCTTAGGGAGCAGTGTGCCGCCAACACTCAGCGGTGCTCAGGGAGCAATCTGTAGTCAAGCATCTTGCTCAGGGACGCGGAGTGACAGATTGGGTTTCAAACCACCAACCTTTGGGCACTGTCCAAGACACAAACACCCAGCTCTCTAACCACTAGCACATAAGGTGCTCTCCCCCCACTATACTAACAAGGAGACCCCTTAATAAACAAACTTGAAACTGTGGGCAGAGGATTGCTTTTTCAGCATGCTGTCTCACGTTGTTGGGTGGTTCTGGTTCTTTTGTTTCAATCCTTTTGTTTTTGTGTCAACAGTCACCTGACAGATCCCGGTCCGTGGTGGCCCTCACTAACTCAAAACTAAAAGTGAAGCCCAAACTCCAGGCTTGGTAAAACTAGGAAACTACCATGAACACACCACATTAGACGGAAAAACAAAACATATTTGATCCCTTTATTTCAAATAATGGCAAATGGAATTCAAAGAATAGTGACAAGTTTGTGCTTCATCAACATGAGTGTCTGCTGTGGCTAAACGTCCATTGGGCTGAACAATAATGAAGGATAATCACATCATGATTACTTGCAAGTTAAACAGAAACGGTTTATTGTTTCATGAAACAAAATTACAGCTGGAAACTGTTAGAAGTAAAGTTTTCAATCATCAAAATGTGCAGAAACACAGAACAGGTCAAAAGAGAATCACAGAAGAACACCTTCGGTCGGACTAAAGATGTTGATTTTTACCCTGAAAAGCCTCAGTTTTAGTACTGCAACATTTAAACAAGGAAGCCTTTGGCCAACAATGTAAACTCTGACTGTACGTTAAGGTTTACAGTCACATGCTGCTTTACTGTCAGGGGAGACAAGCTGCAGAGAATTAATCAAATGCTGGAAACTGATAAACTGATTGATGAAACGGACTGATTTAAACCAATTCAAGAATCATCTGGCCCTACATGATCTGTGTAGGATGTTCACTCCATCTTCTCCACAGAATAATTCCACTTGCAAACACCAAACCAAAAATGAACACATGGTAATCTCTTGTATATGTGACCAAACTCCTAAACAAACGGCAGACTAATACTTGTTCTTTCTGCCGGTGTTTCAGCATGCTGGTGGTGTAGCAGCCGCCATTGTTTTTTGTCACCATCTTTTCAATGGTGTTGATCAGCTGCGCCACCTGGAACCGGTTGCTTCTGGTCTCGTCCTGCTGGTTGTTTTTCCAGTATTTATTATCAACGACATGGCACCTCTCTCCGCACCTTGCCACCAGATCTTTCAGTTGTCGATTTCGTTCAATAAACTCCTCGATCTTCATTTCATCAGCCAACTGGTTGCCGTGTGTGAAAACGACTACAGAATACTTAAAAACATCAGCAGAGAAATAGTCCTCTATGTTCCTGATGACCTGTTCCTCCTGTGACGTAAACTTCTCCACTCTCAGCACAAGAAGAAAAGCATGAGGCCCAGGAGCACACTCTGAGACACACCTAACTATCTCACCCTTCAGCTCCTTCTCAGACAGACCAGAATGGAAAAAGCCAGGAGTGTCGATCACAGTGAGGCTCCTGCCATGAACGTGTCCCGTCTCTCCCTGACAGCGAGCCTCCTCTGAGCTGGTAAATTGTTTGGGTCTGAAGACTTCCTTCCCAAAGATGGTGTTGGCCAGGCTGCTCTTCCCAGATCCAGTTTTCCCCAACAGGGCAATCCTCAGCGTGTCTGGCACTAGGAGAAAAAAAAATAAAAATTATAATGGATTTACTAATTATTTTATACAATTAAACCGCTGCTGCCAACATTAAATATTTCCAAAAATGCAACATATATTTGTCTAGGATGAACCCGGACACAGCACGCACACACAGAGCTAGTTCTTAGGAGTGAGTTTTATTGAATGGTGTGGAAGATGATGAACCCAGAGTCTTTCAACAGACGGAGGTGCAGGGTGCAGAAGCTGGCCGGCAGGAGGCGTGTGGAGAGACTGACCGGGAGGAACTCTGAAGCCGAAGACTGGAGAGCAGAACGTCAGAACCGTGGAGTTGAGACCAGAACTTCTGAGCCAAGGACTGGAGAGCAGAACATCAGAGCCGAGCACTGGAGAGCAGAACATCAGAGCCGAGCACTGGAGAGCAGAACATCAGAGCCGAGCACTGGAGAGCAGAACATCAGAGCCGAGCACTGGAGAGCAGAACATCAGAGCCGAGCACTGGAGAGCAGAACATCAGAGCCGAGCACTGGAGAGCAGAACATCAGAGCCGAGCACTGGAGAGCAGAACATCAGAGCCGAGCACTGGAGAGCAGAACATCAGAGCCGAGCACTGGAGAGCAGAACATCAGAGCCGAGCACTGGAGAGCAGAACATCTGAGCCGTGGACTTGAGACCAGAACTTCTGAGCCAAGGACTGGAGACCGGAACAGCTCACCAGGAGATGAGAACAGGAGTGTGAACAGAGCTGAGCTGGATCTAGGCTGAGACTGGAACAAAACAAAGCTGACGGAAAGTCTATTGGCTGACTGGAACAAAAACAAAGTTGAAGGAAGTCTTCAGGCTGACTGTAACAAAAAACTGAGCTGACAAGGATTCTGGCAGAGACTGAGCAGGAGTGAACGCTATGGACCGGTGACGAGAACAGAATGAGGTGAGTCTTATAAAGAGGTGAACACAGGTGGCAACAGATCAGGGGTAATTGCTGCCTGACAGGTGACGGGAATGAAAACTAATTAGTGTCCGGAGAAGTGACTAAAGCTGAGCAAGGGAGAGCTAAGTGAACTACAAAATAACAAAGAAGCCAGACAAAACTTAAACCATGACACATCTCTGAGTTAATACTTTATTAAAACCCCTTTGGCTCCAATTTCAACTTCCTCTCTTTAGGGGAACATCTCTACCTGCTCTCAGATCTTCTGGTTCTGGTCTACCCGTCATAACCAGAACCAGAACCAGAACCACACATGGAGAAGCAGCATTTAGCTTCTATGCTCCATAAATCTGGAACAAACTTCCAGAAAACTGCAAAGCAGCAGAAACACAGAGTTTCTTTAAGTCGAGACTGAAAACCCACCTGTTTATAATAACAGGAACACTGACCAACATATGTGATGTGTATTGATATTTTCACCTGACACAATTTAATGTTTATTACTGGTCTCATAACGAGTGACCGTTTCAATGTGTTTATGATGATATATGTTTTCATGATGTAAAGCACTTTGAACAGCCTTACTGCTGAAATGGGCTATACAAAGAAACTTCACTTGACTCCCTCTTCTGGAGTTGTACTTTCTTTTGCCCTGTTCTTTTATGACAAATAATAGCTCAGTCTCAGTCAGATTGGGTAATAAATGTCAAGCCTTGTTCTTAATTAAATTTAGGTCTGGACTTAAATCCACCTATTAATTACCTCTAAACCATTCCACTATTGTTAAAGGTCCACATCAGACTTAAGTCATGTTCAGCTCCCCTGACCTGCAGGAGAAATACTTCCCCACAGCATCATGCTGCCATTACCATCTTTCACCATTGAGGCGGTTGAAAAGGGAGGCAAATGCACAGCAAACTGATTAGATTTGCTTGTAAAATATTTCAATAAATATACACTTTCCTTTCTTCCTTTTCACAGCAAGCTTCTACAGCGTCATATAATTAAAATCCCAATTAAAGACGCTGAAGTTTGTGATTTTAATGTGGTAATTTCAAGGGATGAAAACTCGTTTAAAGGTACGGCAGAAGCTCTTCTTATGTGATCGTGTTGTTTCCGTCCTGCAACACTCTCGGTGCACAGTGAACGATTCTTTGCCTGCGAGGAGAAACAAAATGGAGGAGCCGCCGTCTAGGAGACGCTGCTATAAAGCAGATCTGAAACTGTGAAATTCGCACTTTCACAGTTCACCTCTGTGCTGTTCTTTGTTTTGTTCAGACGGCAGAGTAAATGTTCTGTTTCGTTTCAGATTAACAAGTCTGCACTCTGACTGACGGAAGAAAAACAGGACTTACCATTCATGACAAAGAAGAGATTGGAGCCGTGTTTCAGAGAAATGCTGTTGATGGTGTTTGTCCTCGCTGGGAGATTTCTCTCCTGTTGCACTCAAACGTGGCTCAACAACTTAGTTTCACTTTTCCTCTGGCTGAACTCCAGGACCATTTCCTGTAAACACCCAAGGCTACAGAAAGGGTGTGTGCTATGTCATTTAAGTTTAAAAACGACCTTGTTTAAAGTGCATTTGTTTTACATTTCAATAAACATAACAGAAATTATCACAAAAAATCTCATTAATTAATATTAGTCCACCCTGATTGTAGGATATTTTAGATCATCATAAAAACGTGGCCTGTCCTGTCCTACAGACCTGTGTTGATAAGTCTGATCTCCATAAATGCTGCTTTTTACTCAACGTCATCAAGCACAATCATTACTGACACACTGCAATGCAGTGCTGTTAAAATGTCGGTTTAATCTAAGTAATTGACAACAGGGTTTCTAACAACGGCTGCAAACTAGTTTAAGGAAATAATTTTCTTCCCAGTTTTGGTAAGAATTACATTAAGCCATTGAAACAGTGATATGCATTCAAGTAAAAAATATCATTGTTGTAAATAAAGCGTCTAACTGTCTAGTTTGGTTGAGCTTGTCCAGAAGTCTATATTTCAGATTTCAGACTCTGGCTCAGACTTGTTATCACACCAGTCTGCTGTCAACATACTGGACTGCTTTTCATTTTGGAGCAAAATTAAACTATATTTCCATTACATATATTGTACTAGAGGAGCAGAAGTGAAGGTTGCTGATAAAGCTGACTTTCCTGTATTCTGTCGCCACCCAGTGAAAAGCTTATGGCACTACAGAGAACAGTTTTTGAACATTGCCCACTTCTTGGATCAGATCTCTGTCATCAGCCCTGATTGTAGCCTACATCTGCTCCATTTTTTTTCAGTTTTAATTAATGTTAACCTTTTCTAAAATGCCATATCATGTTAGGTTTAAATATATCATGTTCTCTGCCCTGTCAGTGCATTACAGATAGCTGTGTTTTCATTGGTGGAAAATAATTATAATTAACAGAAATAAAGGCTTAAAAAAACATCCATCTGTGTGTAGATAATCTATGTTATGTGCTTCACTTAGTGAACTGATTTACTGGAATAATTTAACTAATGATTTCCTTTATTTTCCTGATATTTTGTCTGTTTACCCCAGAGCCATTTTCTATCTTTTATGGAAGCCATGTTAAGATTTTCATTAACATTCTGCTGGAGATTAGTATTAATATTTATGTGGATGATATAATCCATTGACAAATGTGTTTTCAACATCATCATTTTGATTTTAAAACTTTTAAAGAAAGCTTTTTAAGTTGTTCATTACTCTTGCCCCAAGTGTTTCTCTGTAAGACTTAGAATTGCTTATTTTAATATATGTGTGAAAAAAATGCATTTCTGCTCATGTTAAGATACCAACCTGAGGTTGTAATAATGTAAAGTTTAAATAAGTTCCTTCTATGTACAGGGAAGGATTAGTTAAGGGCAAAGTAGACGTATGAAGTAAAAGTAAAAGCACCTTTCCTTAAATCGGATTTACATTTTTGTCTACGATCTCTTTTAAATGTTTTTTGCTCTCTGATAGTGTGTGGTTATTATCGGGTTGAATCCCTGGTTTGGATTTTAAAATTGTCTTAGAAAGCTCAATAAACAGAACAGGATATCACCTTAGACCTAAAACATCTGTTTTGTAACTCTATTAGAGGATATTCACCTACTGAGCCTGGTTTGGCTTTTGTGAAACAGATAGAGCCAGGATGCACTGATCTTATTAAGTCAAGCCTGCCTTTATCTCTTTTCTTGAATTTCTAAATTCTGCTTTTGTGAAACAGGTTTCTGCAAATGTCCTTAAGGTGATAAAAGGCTGACTGAATTCTCTTTAGATGTTGTTCAAGGTTCAGGTCTGGGTCCATCCCTACACCCAGATTTCGGGCCTGATCAGTGGTTACTCTTCCATTGGTTCAAAAATTATTATTTCAGTTTTGTTTTTATTCAACTGTAGAAAATGTTAGCACATGTAAAGTAATAGAACACATTGGTCCTTTGTTACTTAAATTAGCAGCTGAGGTTCTTTCTTTAAATCAGGATTTTCTATGAAAGAGGTGAATGTTGTATGCTAGGTTATTTGGAAAACGTTAATAAATTTACTATATTCAGTTTCTGACCACTTTAGAGAATATAAGGGTAGTTATATTGGACAGACTGCCAGGCTAAATTGAGGACATCCTGACTATTGTAATAAATCAGGACATCCTGACTATTGTAATAAATCAAATATAATAAAATGCATAAAGCTAATCTTTAATAATTTGTTGTTTAATAAAGAATATGCTGTGAACCATAGTGACTATTATAATAAATAAAATATAATGAAATGTGTTAGGCTAATCTATATTGATTTATTTATATAACATATTATGCTGTAAAATAGTAATGTGAATGTTCTGGACTAACTCAGATATACTGAAATGCATAAAACTAATATTTAATGATTCATTTAAATATAAGAATAATATGTCCTGGGCGTGGCACCTTTTATTTTGAAACGTGGGCAAGGTTTAGAGTTTGATGAAAGGGCTCTTAATCTCTCTCTAATCTGACTGTCATACTTTAGGAACAATAAATAAATGACATCACATTATTTAAATAGTAAATCAAAGAAACACTTTCTGACGTGGCATATCATTTTGGATCATCTTAAAAAGGTGAAACTATGTACTTAAAATCTGTGTGACAGTATTTATGTCAAAGGAAACTGCCCTGGAGCAAAATCAAAAGTGAAACGAAACTGCAGAGCAGCTTTGACCTTGAAGAGAGAGCAACACTGCCTTTAAGCTCAACGTTTTTTCAGAAACCCAACAACTGACAACACAGTCTTCACACTGTTTTCAGATCATCTTCGTCATGGCACGTGAGTAACTGTTAGTTCCTATAGTTTGTCTGTAAAAATATACAAATTATAACAGGACTTGTTTTTAACATTGACTAATGATTTCCTGTATTTTCCTGGTCTTTTGTCTGTCTACCCCGCAGCCATTTTGTTTTACCCCGAACATCTTTTATGGAAAGAAGCCATGTTAAGATTTTCATTAACATTCTGTGGGAGATCAGTATTGTTATTTATGTGGAGGATATAATTCATCAGGAATTTGGTTTCAACGTCATCATTTTGATTTTAAAACTTTTAAGGAAAGCTTTTTCAATTGTTCATTACTCTTTGCCCCAAATGTTTCTCTACGGAAGAGGATTAGGGCCATTAAAAAAAAAAAAAAAAATCAATTCAATTCTGACTCTTTTCTCAGTATTCTGAGAATAAAGTCAGAATTGAATTGACTTTTTTTTTTTTTTTGAATGGCCCTAATCCTCTTCCGTATTTCTCTGTAAGACATAGAATTGCTCATTTTAATTTATGTGTGGAAAAAAAACAAACGCATTTTCTGCTCATGTTAAGATACAAACCTGAGGTCATATAACATGTTTATATTTAAATGAAGTAATGTAATGTTTAAATAAGTACATTCTATGTACAGGGGAGGATTAGTTAAGGAAAAGTAGATGTATGAAGTAAAAATAAAAGCACCTTTCTTTAAATTTGATTTACATTTTTTTAATGATTTCTTTTAAATGTTATTTGCTCTCGCATAGTGTGTGGTTATTATTGGGGTAAATCCCTGGTTTGGATTATTAAATAACTATCTGAAACATATATTTCAGATCTCAACAGTCACATTGTGACTAGTTATAAAGTAAATTGAGATAGCATGTTTTTTTGTTTTGACTAGTCTTAATTCTAATTAAAGATATCTCAAATTACCTCATTATTTAAGATAACACAAATGTATTTTAAATATCTTAGTAAATGACTCAGCTAGTGCAAATTAAATTGCAAATATCTTGAAAGCAAATAATGACTGCAAAACTAAATGAGGCTACCATTTTGTAGAATATTCTTGTATTTCACTTTTACTTGTCCCCATGTTCTAGTGGGTCCCGTGGTGGCTCTGACATAAAAGAACAAAGTAAATATGAGATCATCAAAACGTAAAAATTAATACTGTAGAAAGTGATAGAAACATCTACCATGGACAGTATTTGTGCATTAATTTGTCTGCTGCTTTTTGCCAGCCCTCTCTCTTGGCTTTAGCAGACTTTGAGGTGTTCCCTGTCGTTTTAATTATTGACTCAAATTCAGCATAACCTTCCATTAAAAGCTCGTGTTCTGCTTGGGAGGAAAAACTGTGGGCGTTCTTTGGCCATGCTGAACAGCCAATAGCAGCGCTGCTGATCAATGTTTCTACTATCGATACATTTCCCCTTTTAAAGTGAGGCATGAACGCGCTGTTGTCTCAGATAACTCAATCCAGCGATACTAATTATAAACAACAGGTCCGTTCGATAGACATCATAAACATAGACGCGTCATTGGGTGGGTTCTGCCTCTGCTGCGATGCGTCAGAGCGTCCGCCATGTTAAATGTGGCAACTTTTTGCTTTTATATGAAAGAACATGGCCCAAAAATGTGACTTCCTCCTGCACAAACTGTATTAAGATTTTGAGACTTTATGGCCTATTTCATAGAGATGTTAAAGCTATTTTACATGTCTGTCCTGCATTGATTAGCTGATTCGGTGCAGATTAACAAATCATCAATGTATTAAATGAGAAAGTTTCCACAAGTCAAAGTCAGGTCAGTCAGACACAAAGGAAGTACTATGTAAGTCATCTGAATCCTTATGTCACTGTAGGGTTTCACAGCATTTACTGCTGAGACAAAATGTTAAGGCACAGGAGCAGCTGGAAGCTTCCATTCATATGCATACAAAGATTTATCTAGGGCCCAATTTACTGCAGTAAAGTCATAGTCAGAGTCCTGAGTGTGAACCGTCAGTCCGTTAGAGGTTGAAATGATAATGTCCAATCTACACATCAAAGCTCTATCTATAAGATTTAAAGGACACAGACGAGACACCAAAAGAAAATGCTTCAGTTGCGCTCCCTGCGGAGTGGAACACTTTAAAAGAAACAGAAAAACTTTCCCTAACTGAAAGCAGAGACAGAATAAACATAACAGCCACTGAGCTTTGGCTGTTCCTCGATACATTTAGCAGATAAGAGTGAGTTGCACACGAGTCAACAACAAAATAAATTTCTTCACCTATTACCAGCTTCTTTAAAGGCATTTTTTAAAAAGGACAGGGGTTTTTGTGTGGAGATACGTGCCTGATGTAACAGCTGTGGCACATTCTAAGTGTGTGATGGCCTCTGTGAGCAAACTATGTGGATCAGTAGAAGCAGGTACCATTTTAGCATTCAAACACAGGTGTAGCGGTGTGTGTGTGTGTGAAGCCTCACGCCCCATGTCACCAGAAAAATATTTTCCCCTGCCCTCTGTTTCAGTTCAGAATTTAGTTTTAGCATTCATTGCAGCACTTTATTGATCTTTCCCGCAGATCCATCGATCTATCTATCTATCTATCTATCTATCTATCTATCTATCTATCTCTCTCTCTCTCTCTCTCTCTCTCTCTCTCTCTCTCTCTCTCTCTCTCTCTCTCTCTCTCTCTCTCTCTAGAGAGAGATAGAGATAGATAGAGAGAGAGAGAGATATAGATAGATAGATAGATATATATATATAGATATAGATATATATAGAATATATATATATATATATATATATATATATATATATAGATAGATATATATATATATATATATATCTACACACATATATATATATATATATATATATATATATATATATCTACACACATATATATATATATATATATATATATATATATATATTATTTTTATTTTTTCACCTAGTCTCTCTCCATCAACTTTTTCACCTTATTTAACTGATTTATAACTTATAAACTTATAATACTTATAAACTTATTATAACTTATCTTACCAAATTGAAACACATTCAACACAATCATCTCCACTCTTTCCCCCTCATAATTTTATGTATTGGAGAGTCTGGAGGAGGGGGAGACACCCCCGAGGCCTTTGAGGTTCCGGAACCCATTTTTACCACAGGGGGCACGTCTGCCCGTCCTGGCTTTCTCCTTTATGAGGTGTAGAAATGCTAAAACCACCCGCAAAACCCTTTGTCTTGCTTGGTCCTATTGTTGCCAATAGACCAGCCCTGTTCTCCAGACATGGTCAGGCCCTTGTGCTGATGTTCCCACTCCACCAACTCTGCAAAATTAAACAAGTATTAGGAGATGATAGTTAATGTACAATAAAATGGTTTAGAGCAGTGTCTCACTCAGAAATCATCACAGAATTTTCTTTGATTCGGATCCGATCAGCCAGGAGCTGCAGGCAGGTTCCAGGACTCCCCTTTTTTTCAATGTAGGTGGACTGAAGATAGGTCTTCAGGCTGGCCAAGCGTCCTTATCCCTCACCACGCAGTCCACCTGGCATGTCGGATCCTGCCGACAACGCCAAATTGTAATGGATATTAATAATTATCAATTAAGTGAGCACACCGCTCATGAAAACAAATTATGCATCGTTTGTCTTTAAGTTATTTTAATTCAAAGGCATGGGCGTTTGAATGTCTCTGTCCCCTAACGCAGTCAGGAAACAGAGCAATGAGAAAAAGAACACACTAACTTTTATACATTCTGGGTTAACGAAGAAAGGCGGGGTGACCCAGAGAAGATATGATCAGAGTTACATACATCAATACAAATTTTCACAAGAGATATCTCAAAATTGTTTTTACTCAGGTGGTCTTTTTATATCAGATATGTTTATCATTCTGAATTCTTAGAGCCACAGGCAATAGCCTAGACGAAGGTGATTTTATGTTAAAATGGCTTGTCACGCTTTGCATTAACATCATTCTCCATCACTGACTGACTGGGAAACCAATGGGAAAGGCTAGTCCACTGGGCTTATATATTGACAGTAGTTATACAATTACAGCGGTCCGGTTGACATTTGGGGACAAGCCGACGTAAAAACATTTTAGAGCCTTGTTAGAAGTTGCCATGCTGACAGAGCTTTGTGCAAATCGCTCATTAACAGTAGCCAGATTTAGGAAGATGGTTAAATGCTAGGCTAATGAGAAGATGCAACAGGCTAGCTGTTGGTGCTCGTAACAACAGTTTGTTGACTTTCGCGGTACTTATCATCTCACTGTTTCATCGCAGCAGAGTTGGAAGCGAGCAGCATAGCTTAATAAAATCAATATATTAGATCAATCATATTAAAACAGTATATTGGCCTTATATAGTATGTTAGCTAACGCCTGCTGCAGCTCCTGGGGAGCGGTGGAGAAAAGTAATGATCCCCCGTCATGACTTCTTCAAACCCCACCTGAACATGTCTATCCAACCAATCGTGTCCTCCCACACCACAAGACATTCACTACGCAGACTTCCTCCTTGTGTGATACACCCCAATATGACATAATTTCAACACTCGTCATTTCTACTCATAACCACAAACTTGAATTTGTGTCCACAGCAGCGAATACTTGTCGTCGTAGAAAATAGAGTTGTATAGTAAGTTGTATTCACAAGACTTTAGAATCCAAGCTTTAGATTCATACTCACTCAAAAACATTCCTAACCCACAACATTTTCAGAATCAGATAAATGGAAGCAAAATTTGTATTTTATACTGTATTGTACAATATTTTTATTGACATACCAATATGAATCTGAAATTGTTAATATCATGCAGCAAATTTTCCAGTTAGAATTCCACAGACTGCCAGTGGGTCCTTGAGCATGACCTTTAGAACCAGAATCCTCCCTGGGCACCAAACACTGTTCCTTATATCAGGGGTTCTCAAGCCTTTCATGACCAGGGACCCTTTTGCAGCGTTAGACATATTTCAAGAACCCCTTTAGATTCCTCATGCTGACAGTATTTTTAAAAAGCCATTTTTAATGTTAAATACATTAAGAATTATGTATGCTTTTTAAAAAATATATATAAGATCCTCATTCTCAATAAACCCAAACTCAAACTGTTGTCATACTTCCTAATTTTTGTTTTTATCTTACTTGATGAAGTGGACAAAGTTAAATATTCGTCCATTGTGTTACTTAGCTCCACCCGATGCATCCTCAGCAGTGCCTCCTCAGGCCCGACAACAAACGTTTTACAGACCCCCAACCTGTTGTTCGTGGACCCTGGGGGGTCCGGGGACCCCAGTTTGAGGGCCAACTGTGTTAGATAAAGAGAACACATTTGTTAGAATGTGCAAAACTGGCAATGATGAATAATGTGACTCCAATGGAACATCGTGTGCTTTTCCATTTGTGGTCAATATTTAATTGGATTTCTTTTATTTTGTTTTAGGATCAAATGAAACAAAGATTGTCCTACTGGGAAAAACCGGCGTTGGGAAGAGCAGCCTTGGCAACACCATACTGGGAGAGAGTCTGTTTAAAGATTTATTATCTCCAGAATCTGTTACAAACAAGTGCAACGCAGAATCTAAAGATATCAACGGAGAACGTCTCACAGTTATTGACACTCCTGGCTTCTTTGACAATACATTGGAAGAAGAGAAGCTAAAGGCTGAGATGATTAAGTGTATCGAACACTGCTCACCCGGGATTCATGCATTTCTCATTGTGCTGAAAGTGGACCGATACACAGACCAGGAGAAGGAAATCATTCATAAGATCAAGCAATATTTCTCAGAGGAAAGTCTGAAACATGCTGTGGTTGTGTTTACACATGGTGACCAGCTTGAAGAAGGGCAGACCAGAGGAATTTGTTGAAATGAGTGACGATCTTAAAAAGCTGGTGGGGATGTGTGGTGGCAAGTGCCACGTTGTTGATAGCAAGTACTGGAACAACCAGCAGGATGGAAACAGGAGCAACAGGTTTCAAGTGAAGCAGCTTCTCAGTACAATAGATGATATGAAACAAAACAAGGGCGTCTACATCAATGAGTTGCTTCAGTTAGTAGGGAAAGAGAAAGGAAAATGGCCAGTGGGGCAGATTTTAAAAATCTCGGCTGGAATCACAGTTGGAATATTGCTGGGAATGTTACTTGGTGCCACGCTGTTAGTTCCATATGTTAGTTCAGGCACCGCAAAAGCCATTGGAGCAGTGGCTGGAGGTGTATTGGGGGGAAGTGTAGCTTACTTCAGTGGATCAATAAAGGAAGCTGTGGGGGAAACAGCTGATATAATAATCATGATAGGTGAGAAGATGCTAACAATCAAACAGCTAAACAAGTCCATTCTAGCAGAAGGTTGTAAAAAATGTTGTTAAAGCTTCAAATTAAGAATAATTAAATCACAAATGGAAGATTCTGGAGACTTCCATTTTCAGCCCTCCGCGAATAAAAACATCTAAAACATAAAGAACAAATGTACAAAGGAGTGAAAACATTAAAGCAAACTATAAAAGAAATACAGTAAAATGATTGTATAATTAAAGGTATTGTTTTTTTTGTACTTGTGAGAAACTGTTCCAAGTGCTTGATATCATGAGGCTGCTTGTAAAATGTTTTCAAAACAGCAATGGAGAAGATTGTTTAAGTAAATAATGTAAAATCAATGAAGTAGAAAATGGCTATTTAAAATTAAATGAGCTATGAGTTTTGCCCAAACAATTTTTTTGTACTGACCAAGGTATGAAATGCAGCTTCAGATTATATACTATACTCTGTAAATAGACTGTCATCTTTTTTTCTTTTTTTGCATAATGTAGAAAACAAGTACATGGTGTAATGTTCTGTTCTGGTATATGTTAATTATTTTGGTTAAAGGCATACTATGCAACATTTTTCAGTTAATTAATGTGTTCCATACCATTTTGGATGATTAAATGAGTCATTTCAGGTCGAACAAAGGTTTTCTCGGCCGCCCTGGTGGTCTGTGGGGGAAATACCGCACTTGCAAGAGCAAGAGCTCACGGCCCGCACACACAGAAGTCTCGCTTTACGGGGAGAACTCCATGTGTTTTTGCCCTGCCATTCACTATATGCACGCGCAAAAGCAACAACATAAACATGCAAGCATATCGAGTTTTATTATTATTATTATTTTTTTATTTTTTTTTATGTTGGCGAGACGCTACCACGGCAGCCGCGGCGAGACGGAGGCGGCTTGGCGAGGCGGTAGCGTCAACATAAAAAAAAAAAAAAAAAAAAATAATAATAATAATAATAAAACGGATGAGGCGGCGGCGGCAGGGGCCGCGGCTTGGCGAGGCCTCGCCAAGATAGCGCTGCGGGAAGCTTGATGTTCATACTTTCACTGTGTTAGTCATTGTTTGTACTGCCGTTTTTTCCACTTTTCGTTGCGTTCGCCTGTCTGCTAAGCTCAAAACAACCGCGCCTAGCTTGACAGGGAAACCAGAACAGCTGAGCATCTTTATGACAGTGCACTTTTACTTTCGCCCTCTGGGGGGAGCCTCGCTGGAAAATCAACCCCGGTTGCATAGTATACCTTTAAAGTGAGACTTCCTGTCTTGGATTAGTTTGTATAGTTACTTTAGTTAAGTATTTTGTCTAGTTCAGTTCTATCCCGTTTCCTGCCACTTGTCCTGTCAGTCTTTCAGCCACTTCTCCTTCTGATTACTTCCACCTGTTCTGTTTAATTAGCTCTCCCTCTCTCCTTTGTTCTCCTGCCTATTTATACCTGCCTCAGTTCTCTGCTCCCTGCCAGAATGTCTCGTCTCATGTCTTGACAATACATCATGTCTTTTTAATATTTTGAGATAGGATATTTGGGTTTCTTAAGCTGTAAGCCATAATCAGCGATATTAAAACAATAAAAGGCTTGCGATATTTCAGTTGATTTGTAATGAATCCAGAATGTATGACATTTCATGTTTTTTAATTGCATTACAGAAAATAAAGAACTTTATCACAATATTCTAATTTTCTGAGACAGTCCTGTATGTCTAAATACAATAGTCTGAACTGTATGGAAGCTAAAAACCTTGAAAAACACAGCTTTTTCCTAGTGTTGCAACTCTGCAGCTTTAGTGTGTCCAGTTTTGCAACATGGTGCAGCCTTAGATTATAGAATGCAGATACAAGTAGTGAAATCAGCCCGAATACATTTCCATGCAGCACAGGAATGAGGCATCTTCTCTGATCCACGTTCACTACAACAGAACTTAACTTTTTTCTGCCACATACAATATGGCGGTGACGTTGAGGTGCAAACCTGCTCCCAACGACGCGTCTACGTATATGATGTCTTTGCGTTCGAAGAACCCAATTAGGATTCACAAGTCACTGCTGCGTGAGAGATAGAGGGAGAACAGTGGCTGAGGAGTGGACAGAGAAGAGAGGAGTTGACCGTTGGAGGAGAACTCTCTTGCAGGCTTGGACAGTGTTGATTTTGGCGGTTGGCAAAACTAGAGTGTGACTGGATTGGGATGACAAGCAAGGTAGATGGGGATGGTGAGGATGATGATATGGATTTTGATGATTGGATTCCGGTAGACAGAGGAAGAGGTAGAGGTAAGGAGAAAAGTTTGAAAGATGATAGAGAGCCTGCTAGCCAAATTAGTAAGAGAAGTTTAGAAGATTGTAGTTCAGATGAAGATAACAGAGTGGTAAGGAGGAAAGTGATAAATGAGGAATTTAAGGTAATACTTAAGTTCAGAAAGGAAGATGAGAACATAAATTTAAGTCCGATAGCAGTTTCTAAAGAAATAAAAAAGAAAATAGGGGAGGTGGAGTTTGTTAAAATATTGCGAGATGGAAACATGTTGATAAAGTGTAAATCTGAAGACCAAAAGAATAAAAGCATGAAGATTGATAATATTTGTAAAAAGGTTGTGAGTGAAAGGAAAATTATTGTAGAAAATACAGTATCATGTGGTGTAATCACTGGTATTCCGCTTGAGGAAGATTTGGAAAAACTTAAAAGAAACATATCTGGTGGTGAAGTGTGTAGATTGAAAAGATTGTTAAAATCTGTGGATGGGGAAAAAATAGAAAGTTTCTCTGTACTTCTGGAGTTTCAAGGTGGTGTTCTTCCTGATAAGGTAAAGATTGGTCTTATGAGTTTCCCTTTAAGGCCTTATATCCCTCCTCCTTTGCGATGTTTCAAATGCCAAAGGTATGGTCACCTTGCAGCAGTGTGTAAAGGGAAGCAAAGATGTGCAAAATGTGGTGGAGATCATCGATATGAGGAATGTGGAGCGGACGAACAGTTGAAATGTTGTAATTGTGGTGGACAGCATAATGTAGCATATGGAGGTTGTGAAGTAAGGAAAAGAGCAGCAGAAATGCAACAGCTGAAAACAGTTAAAAACATTACTAATGCAGAGGCAGCAAAAAGTGTTCAAGAAAAAAGAGTAATTCAGAAAAGTCAACAAGTGTCTTCCAGTCCAAGTTCTGGGCTCAGTCAAAGAACAATGGCAGGAACAGAAATCACAATGGATACATTAATCTTATTTATGCCATATGTTATCAATTGTACTGATCAAGTGAAGCAGAAAACTGAAAAGATCAAAATTATAGTGAAAGGTGCAGAAACATTTTTAGCTGTGAAAGATTTATCTTGGGAGTTGATAAATAAAAGGTTGAAATAGATGGAAAACAAGGTGGAGGAAGACTTTTTATTTTACACTGGAATGCAAGAAGTTTATTAGCAAATGGACAGGAATTTAAAGTATATCTAAGTTATTTGGAAAATAAACCAGATATTATTTGTGTTCAAGAAACATGGCTTAAACCAGAGTGTCAGGTTCAAACACCTAAAACATTCATTAACAACACAAGAAGGAGAGACAACAATGAGGTTAGTTTTCATAAATCTTGCAAGGAGAGGAGCTGAGATGCTTAATACAGATGTCCAAACTCTCTCTGAAGCCACTCTGTCCCCTCCTTGCTTTTATTAGGGAAACCCTGGTTACATTTGTCAAGCTAAGGGGTAGGGATAAGCGAAACACTCTGTGACCTTAGGAACACAGAGATAATACTAAGCAGTTCACACAGTACATTTTTACATAAGCACTCCAGATGGCTGAATACAGTTCATCACAGTTTCAGACATATTTAGAAAAACACTTATTATCGTCACAATATATTTCTCTGCTTTCTGCAGGCTTTCTGCAACGATAAGAGAGAGAGAGTAAATCAATACACATACATAGTAAAATGAAATAGTAACCACTGGTCTAGAGATCGGGCATATAAAATACACTGTAATAAAACCTTAAAACTTCTTAGTAGTAAAGAGTATATACGTAATAAATGCAATGAACTTAGTAGATAATAGTAAAATAGTAAGATAGAAAATAGTAAAAAATAGTAAATAGTAAAAATAATTCTATCATTTTCCCCCTTTTTATTATGTATAAACTCTTTTTCTCACGTCACTTCAGGCAGCCACTTCGTTAGATTTTCAGCTGGAAGGTGTTGAGAATTAAAAATATATCTTAGTTGGGGTTACTGAGGAAAGCAGAGTCGGGTCTGTCCTTTCCTGTTCCAGCGTAAGATAAACATGGAGTTTTATTGTCCTGAGGGGGTGGTCAGCAGGAGAGGGGGTCAGTCATCCTCCCTCTGAGCCATGCAGGAGGAGTTTAAAGTTGATAAAAGGAATGTCTTGGTAAAACTTACTTCAGACAGACAGATTTATCCACCGCGGTGAGAACAACATCTTGTAAATGGTATGTACTCTGTCTCCATATTTAATTTCAATGAATTAAATATGTATTTAAACCGTTCTACCTCTGATCAATGATTCCTTATTTTATTGTCAAATCTTAAACCGGGGTAAAAATGGGCATTTAGTAGCAAAGCAGGATTAGGCCAATAATAAATAAATCACAAAGGTTATTTTATGAAGGTAAATACATTATACATTCAGGGTTCAATTTACTAGCCTCGTGAGACCATCCTGATCTCGCGAGCCTACCATTTGACCATTTGAGGTGTGACGCAACGAGAAGCGCGACAGTTCAGTCTAAAGAACATGGCGGCTTCAGCCGATGAAACTAGCGTTAGCGTGGCTATCGAGCAAGTTTTATCGGAATTACAGAGTATTTCTTTGCTGAGCTAACAAGCCTTTACCTGCAGCAGCAAGAGTAGCTTGGCTTGTGGTTGTGTTTTCGTCGTCGCTCTGTTACGAGCGACGACGAAGCATGTTGACGAGTACGTCATATGCTTCATTGATCTGATTGGTTTATTTGGCTTTTCTATCACCAACATAGGCTAATAAGCTAACCAGTATTTTCGCCCCTTCTCAAAATTACTTCAACGGAAGGTTTCCAGATATGCGAAGCAAATCTATCTGGCGACGTCAGGTTATCAATTTACAGCAGGGATTCATGTGTGTATACTTCAGAATTAAAATATGTCAGGAAAGTGAGTTGGATAAAAGGTACCTGGCTCCTCATCGCTGTTTTCATCATTGTCATTGTGGGCTAATAGGGGATACATCTGTGCCATTTTGTCCTCCATGGGTGAAATGGCTGTAGTGATGAGATGATTCAACAAAGAACCCAGACAGGGAATAAAACAACATCCACACAATACCAGAATAGCAATAGAAGTAAACACTGCAATGGAAACTAAAATTGATGCGACCAGTGCTTTATACTTCCCAAACACATCCAACCAGTGATCCCACATGGTAGTGTCTATCCCAGAACGCTCTTTCATCTTCTTATTGAGAGTGCGCAGACCCTCTATAGCCTTGGTCAGGCTACCATCAGCAGCAGTGTTGTTAGGAATTAATGTGCAGCACTGTTCTCCAAAAATAGCACAAACACCTCCTTTTTCTTTTTCTTTTCCTCCTTTATCGTCACGAATGAGGGGAAGATGGAACGGGAGATCGACAGGCGGATTGGTGCAGCGTCTGCTGTGAAGCGGGCGCTGTACCGATCCGTTGTGGTAAAGAGAGAGCTGAGCCAAAAGGCGAAGCTCTCGATTTACCGGTCGATCTACGTTCCTACGTGGCTCGGGCATCTGGTCAGGATGCCTCCCTGGTGAGGTGTTCCGGGCACGTCCCACCGGGAGGAGACCCAGGGGAAGACCCAGGACACGCTGGAGGGACTATGTCTCCCGGCTGGCCTGGGAATGCCTTGGGATTCCTCCTGAGGAGCTGGCCCAAGTGGCCGGGGAGAGGGACGTCTGGGCCTCCCTACTGAAGCTGCTACCCCCGCGACCCGACCCCGGATAAGCAGAAGAAGACGGACGGACGGACCTCCATTTTCTGCCTGCAGCATGTCGAGAGCTATTCTGTTCTGGAAAGCCAGCAGAGAAGTTGCAGCTAACTGATTGTGTACTGCTTCAAAACCGCTTTGTGTCCAATTACCTAATCTCTGGATGTTGAAGTGGATGTAATTGATCCTGTCTACATTTTTATTGGTCGTGCACCACCAGCAGTTAAACGATTCAAAACCTGCAGCTATTTGATTTGCTAATTTATACTCATTGGGGACCCCACGAGGGATGCCGGTGGCGTCTATATAAGTTGGATTTGCTTCACCTTGCCATGATATTGATCTTTTATTTCTTTTCCATGTTTCAGGAACCACACTAGATAACTGAGAGATTAGATCTTCGACTGTCATGGGGACCACAGACACAGGCAGTAACAAAGTAACTAAAGCACAATACCCGATAGCATTTCTTGGTAATTTATCAAACAACCTGTCATCTCCACACCACCACCAGATGTCGCTTCTTGCTAGGGGGTTAAAATAAGGACTTACTTGTTAAGTCAGCAGCATGATGTGTTAAAACTACACCTCCTGCATCCAGAGGATTCCAATCCCCCTGAACGTGATGCCAGTCAGTCTTTAATGCTGTCATCCAGACCTGCTGAGTTTCATGTCCGTTTAAATTATAAGAGTGCCTGACATCTTCCATAGCCGCAACAAACTGAGTAGGGTCCTCCTTAAGGAGAGGATCCCCTTCTATAGCTTTTTTAACATCCTCCATTGTCCAGGTCCGATAAACCAGCATTGTGGACCCCAGGCCCGAGACCCCTGCTAGTGGGTTAGGTACCTGGATCATGGGGAAAGCCCCTGTTTCTGAGGAAGGTGTCAGGGAAGGGGGCAGCCTGGATAAAGGATTTAATGAGTCTAAACTGGTTTTCCAAGACCCCACTGGCCCACCACTCCTCAATCCTTCCCTCCCGGATGGTTCTGATATATTATATGGAGGTGGAATGTGGGTCTGCTCCGCAGGTAATGCGGGGGTGCTTTAACTACAGTGCTAGCAAAAGCATTTTTTGAGGTTGAAGGAGATAGGCAATCAGATCCTTTAACCTCTGTTTCCACTCCTTCCTCCTCTGTGTCTTGATGTGCTGCTGCACCGCGCTGTGGGGGTGGAGGCGAAGCCTGTCTCCTACGGGGCCTTTGTATTATTATTTCATCATCCTCTTTCCTATGGAACATAACGTAATTTTTACCCCTTTTTTCTGCTATTTTTAACCAGTACTGGGTATATATAAAGCCTGCTTTTTCCATCTCTTTTGGATTACCGTTAGTTTTATGAATTATAGCTTCTTGGAGTTTGGCTATTTTTTGTGAATTTAATCGCCCCTCAAACCCGTATTCTTTTACCCATGTAGCTAAAGGTTTTATTTTATCAGGGTCCTGCTGTTCAATGAATTTCCAGTCTTTACTTTGGAGCTGTCTCAACGTTTTACTTTGTCCCTTTCCCATTTTTATGAATTTGATCCAGTCCTGTAACACATAGGGTGTTCTATAGGCTGGGAGATTTACACCGTGGGGTAACAATAGAAATACCTGTTGTGGTAATTCTCACTTCAACTCTTTCGAGTTGAGAATTCTTGCTAGACCTCCACAAAGGCTTGTTACTTACAATCCCACTGTTTTTAAATGAAAAGAAAATACCTAGTGGTATTTAATTTTCCAGTCATACACACAAACACACAATGCAAACTTTAATTTTGTAGAACACTGCCGCCCTATCCTCGAATTACACGGCCTATTCTTTGGACGCCGTTATCCTATTGTAACACGGGGAGATGGAGCCCGGACTGTGACAGAGGACGTGGCCCTAAAGCCAACTGGTAGACCTTAAATATCAAGTGGCCTAGGGTCTCCCAATTAAAAGTACCCAGGTAGGTCTGGCTTAAGAATTAGGAAACAGAAATAGTATACAAAATATATGTTTTATTTCTACAGTCTTTTACAATATTAAAAATAGACTTTATTATACCAATCTAAAATCCAATAAAGCACAGGAACACAGGACAATACTAGAAACAATCTGAGAATTAAACACAAACAACTGCAACCCAAATTAGTAACAACCAAAGACACAAAATAATGTTAAATAACCAAAAAAACAAAACAAGTCTCAAACTGCATCAATCCAGTCCTGTAAAGCTGTGCCAAATCAGCTATTTAGTACGGGGTTCTTTTAAATTTTATTAAATTAAATGTCTGGTTCAATGTGTGTGGTGCTACAACTCCAGCTCTAAACAACCCCTTTTCTTAATTAACCCAGAGCGTTAACCATGCACCTGGGTGAGAGCATAATATGCAGCAGCAACCTGAAATACCAAAAAAAGATCACAATCAAAAGGGTCTGCTAACAACAAGACATAAGAAAACAAGGGAAAAACTGGTACCTTCAGATGCTGCAGTGAAAAGTCACTGAAATAATCCCAGCACACAAATTTCCTGATACCAATTCCTGGTACAGCAGGCTAACAGCTCCAGTAGTCAGCCAAGTGAGATTCAATCTACTTCTAGCTTGGCAGGCACACCTGGTGCCTATATACACCTACTAATGAGCCCAACAACGCTGCAAACCCGAGGAAGGTGGAGAAATAGGGCACAGATGCATTCAGGGACATTTAATGGGTAGGAATTTACAACCACTCCACTGTTCCCGACCAATAAACCACCCGGTTACATCCTACTCCCCCTCTATGGATCGGTGGCCCACCGATAAAGTAAAACTACGACCAAGGCCGAAAAATGGCTGTAGCCATGCTGCTGGCACCTGGAACCCGAGGAACAGCAACCCTGCTATCTTCATTCCTGGCAGGTCCTGGAAGACGATGAGGATTGGAGTGTTTACCAGCTGTTTTGCGAGTGGACTTTCTTGGGCCAGCCCTACTGCTGTGAGGAGTTCGTGAAGCTGGTGGTACCTCAACAGGTGTACGAGCTGGAGGGATTTCTGGCAACTCTGGTACCACAGGCATGGATGGATTACTGTCAGCCTCTCGGAACATCAGCCAAGATCCCGACTCCACATCATCCTCGTCACTGTTATCCTCAGGGGGCCTTTGGGGCCAACCATCATAGCAAGTCTCTGTAGATGACAGGGCAGGCTTTATAGAGGTACGGTGGACTTGTCTAACAAGGTGAAGCCTATCAACTGGAGCAATTGAGTATACAACACCCCCTGAACTTGGTGCTCTCATGACTTGGTACACTGTAGACCCCCATGCGTCCTGGACCTTTCTGCGCCCTGGGCCAACATCACGCAGATATACTCTTTGCCCGACTTCAAGTGGCTCGCACCGGACCTTCTCATCATGCCTCACTTTCCTCCTGTGGGCTGCCAACTCCACTCTGCCTCTAACAACATCAATGGTCACATTTAGGCGCCGCCTGTGCTCTGCCACCCAGTCACACACTTTAGATGCTGTGGGCTCAGGAAGATGGCCAAGCAGAAAGTCCACTGGCAAGTGGGGCTCTTGTCCAAACATGAGGAAATAAGGTGATTCACCTGTCGATTGATGGGCAGTGGTGTTATAATGGAAGACAAGTTGTGGGAGATGTTCAGGCCAATTTCCTTTTTCATTTGGTGCTAGGGAACGAAGCAGATTGAACATAGTTCGATTAAAACGTTCACATTGTCCATTTCCCTGTGGGTGGTAGGGCGTGGTGCGACTTTTCTGAACTCCGTACAACTCACATAACTGTTGTACCAGGATGCCTTGAAAGTTCCTCCCCTGGTCAGAGTGGATACGGGCCGGCACTCCAAAACGGTAAAACCACTCACAAACCAGGACCTTTGCCACCGTTGTCGCTTTCTGATCACGAGTAGGGATTGCTTGGGTGAACTTCGAAAACACATCTGTTATCACCATCACCAGCTCTCTTCCATCACGGGCTGGTTCCAGAAGTGTAAAATCAATAGCCAACAGCTGATTTGGTCTTGAAGCAAGAAGGTGACCCATAGGAGCTCGAACTCTTGGCTGAGTGTTCTTAGCAAGGGTACACCGTTCACACTGCTGGCACCAGTCCTTTACATCTTTGTCCACTCCTGGCCAGAAACATCTCTGCTTCACCACATCTGTTGTCCTCTCGATCCCCTGGTGGCCATGATGTTGATGGAGTTCCTGCAACACCTCTGTTTTTAAACTCTCTGGGAGAAGAACCTGAAGAACTTCTTCACCGCCATCTGATCTCCACGTGCGGCGGTACAAAATGCCTTCTCTCTGGACAATTCGGTCCCACTGTTTCAGAAGTCCACGGGCACCCGCCCCTAAGCGCTCCTTTTCAGCCCGGCTCGGCACTCTTTGCTGCTGCCAAAACTCCAGAAAGGCTGAAATGGCCGGATCAGCCCCTTGAAGCAGGCACAGATCTTCTCTACTGCGGGAGGGAAGCGCAGTGATCGCCAACTGGGCAGCATCCTCTGGCACCCCGACAGACGCCTCACGGACCACTTCTGGAATTGCTGTCCCAGGAAGGTATTGCTGTAGTTGTGTTCGATCCTCGCTTGTCGATTGCCTTGAAAGGGCGTCAGCATTCTTATTTACACGGCCTGGACGATATCTGACTATATAGTCAAATACAGAAAGATCAGCAACCCACCGATGTTCCGTTGCACCCAATTTGGCAGTGTCCAAATGGCTCAATGGGTTATTGTCAGTCCAAACAACACATCGGTGGCCCCACAGGTACTCTTTGAATTTTTCAGCCATGGCCCACTTCATGTAGCCTCGTGAGACCATCCTGATCTCGCGAGCTTTCGAGGTTTCACTCGCAGATCAGTCTGGATACTCTCCGTTGAAGAAAATTTGGAGCCGTTCACCAAACGAACGTCCAATCAGCGTTGGCTTTGAGGCGGGTTGAGGTGTGACGCAACGGGAAGCGCGTCAGTTCAGTCTTAACAGCATGGCGGCTTCAGCCGATGAAACTAGCGTTAGCGTGGCTATCGAGCAAGTTTTATCGGAATTACAGAGTATTTCTTTGCTGAGCTAACGAGCCTTTACCTGCAGCAGCAAGAGTAGCTTGGCTTGTGGTTGTGTTTTCGTCGTCGCTCTGTTACGAGCGACGACGAATCTGATTGGTTCATTTGGCCCGTCTATCACCAACATAGGCCAATCAGCTAACCAGTATTTTCGCCCCTTCCCAAAATTACTTCAACGGAAGGTTTCCAGATGGATATGCGGAGCAAATCTATCTGGCGGAGTCAGGTAACACTTCATGGCCAACATCTCGAGTTTCATGGAGCTGTAGCTTTTCTCGGCAGCATGAAGACTGCGGCTGGAATATGCAATTGGTCGTATTCGGCCACTCTGCTCTTGAGACAACACGGCTCCAAGGCCACTGTGGCTGGCATCGGTCTCTAAAATAAAAGGCAGTGAAAAATCAGCAAAAGCAAGAGTGGGAGCATTTACAAGCTTAGCCTTGAGCTCCTGGAAGCTCCTTTCACAGTCTTCTGACCATGCTCCTGCCAATAGTTTCCCTCGTCCTTGAGATGTCTTTGACCCAGCATGTGCTGAAACAAGACGATGAAGTGGACCAGCCAGTTGAGAGAATCCCTCCACAAACCTTCGATAATAATTAGCAAACCCCAGGAATGACCTCAGCTCCGGGACGTTGGTAGGGTGGGGCCAGTCTGACACTGCTGTGATCTTGTCTGGATCTGTAGCCACGCCATCCTCTGAAATACGATGTCCCAGGTACTGAACCTGCTTTTTAAAGAAGTCACATTTTTCCAACTTTACCTTCAATCCCTCTTGTTTCAGGCAACTTAACACCACCTCCAGCCGTGCCAAATGCTGATCAACACTGGAAGAGAACACAACAATATCATCCAGGTATAACAAGAGTGACTGGCCATGCTGAGCCCCGAACATCCTCTCCATCAAACGCTGAAAAGTTCCTGGTGCATTGCACAACCCGAATGGCATGCGATTGAATTCAAAGAGGCCAAATGGCGTACAGAAGGCTGTTTTTGGGCGATCCTCCTCTGCCACTGGGACCTGGTTATAGCCACAGGCAAGGTCCATGGTTGTGAACCAGCGGGCACCCGATAGGGAGTCCAAGGTTTCTTCTATTCGGGGCAGTGGAAAAGCATCCTTTCTGGTCTTTTTGTTGAGCTGCCTGTAGTCCACACAGAGACGAAGACTGCCATCCTTCTTTCGGACCAGGACAATCGGTGATGCGTAAGGGCTACTGCTCTCTCTGATAACCTGGGTTGCCAGCAGCTGATTAATGTGAGACTTAACTGCCTCATATTCAGATGGAGGGATACGCCGATAACGCTGCCGCACAGGAATATCGTCCAACAATGGGATGTTATGCTCGATTAAGTTGGTAACACCAAGGTCGCCATCGAAAGCAGAGAACACAGACTGGTACTTTAGCAACAATGTTCTCACTTTACACTGCTGTTCTCTATCCAGCATAGAGAGATTAATTGATGCTATCTTCCCTTCAATCAAACCAGTCTCAGCAGTATGGGACCTGACAGCAGCCACAACTTGCTCCTGTACACAAGGAACTTCCTGCAACTCTGACGGTAAGCTAACCACATCTACAGGAGACATGACACCCAGAGCACAACGGGGTCTTAGTGTGACTGTACACACCCCTACATTCACCACAGGAACATAAACAGTGCCCCGAAAAACCTGCAAAAGGCAAGGAGACACCAACAAACCCTCAGGCAAGCCAAACTTTACCTCTAAGGGCTCGATTAATGCTCCGCCAGCCTGTGCCAACATGGCCGAACAAGTGGCAGGTACAAATTTAGTAGTGCCTCCAGGAACTACAACGGGTCTTCTACCGCAAACCTTTGCAACACTGGTTTGAATATGGCCTTTTTGACCCTCAGCCTGCTGACATAACTGAAAGGCAGGAAGCCAGGAAGTGGGAGCCCCTAGTATAGAAGGGAGCTTAAACAAATCAGGGCCATACTGGTCAAATAACTGAAGATAGTAGGACTTTATTATATTCATCCCGATAATGCCCGGTATATGAGGTAAACTGGCCTGGCCTTGAGGGTCTCTAACAACAAGGATCCCTCTTCTAGGGATTACCACCCCACACACCTCAATATCAGGCTCAAGATAACCCAAATAAGGAATAGTCAAACCATTTGACTGGATGACTGGATGACAAGCTGGATGACTTTAAATTTCCTGCATTTAAATTCTGACAAGACAGAAGTTGTAATCTTTGGGCCAGAGTCTTCAAAAAATAAAGTTCTTAATCAATCCCTTAATCTGGATGGCATTAACTTGGCCTCTGGTAGTAAAGTTAAAAATCTTGGTGTTGTTTTCGACCAAGACATGTCATTTAAATCCCATATTAAACAGGTTTCTAGAGTTTCCTTTTTTCACCTCCGGAATATCGCCAAAATTAGAAACATTCTGTCCAGGAGTGATGCTGAAAAACTAGTCCATGCATTTGTTACTTCAAGGCTGGACTATTGTAATTCTTTACTATCAGGAAGTCCACAAAATGCAGTTCGAAGTCTTCAGCTGATCCAAAATGCTGCAGCAAGAGTTCTGATGAAAATCAACAAGAGGGATCATATTTCTCCAATTTTAGCTTCCCTTCATTGGCTTCCTGTTAAATCAAGAATAGAATTTAAAATTCTCCTTCTAACGTATAAAGCCCTTAATAATCAAGCTCCATCATATATCAGAGCTCTGATTACCCCGTATGTTCCTAACAGAGCACTTCGCTCTCAGACTGCAGGTCTGCTGGTGGTTCCTAGAGTCTCTAAAAGTAGAATGGGAGGCAGATCCTTTAGCTATCAGGCTCCTCTCCTGTGGAACCAACTCCCAGTTTTGGTCCGTGAGGCAGACACCCTGTCTACTTTTAAGACTAATGTTAAAACTTTCCTTTTTGACAAAGCTTATAGTTAGAGTGGCTCATACCCTGAGCTATCTCTATAGTTGTGCTGTGATAGGCCTAGGCTGCTGGAGGACATCAGGGTCTAATTTTCTCACTCTACTGATTTCTACTGTTCTTCAGTCTACTGTTCTCCAGTTTTGCATTGTATTACATTGAAATGACTGTCGTCATTTCAGCTTTTAACTTTTTGCTCTCTCTCTTTTTCTTCATAGTAGGTACACCTGGTCTGGCGTTCTGTTAACTGTGACATCATCCAGAGAAGACGGCTCACCCGCTACAACCATCTAATGTAGAACAGATTACTAGATCAATGTGTGCTTCTGTGCTTTTTTGTTTCTCTTGTTGTGTCTCTGTTCTGTCTTCTGTAACCCCAGTCGGTCGAGGCAGATGACCGTTCATACTGAGCCCGGTTCTGCCGGAGGTTTTTCCTTCCCGTTAATGGGTGGTTTTTCTTCCCACTGTCGCTTCATGCTTGCTCAGTATGAGGGATTGCAGCAAAGCCATGTACAATGCAGACGACTCTCCCTGTGGCTTTACGGTTCCCCAGGAGTGAATGCTGCTTGTTGGGACTTTGATGCAATCAACTGGTTTCCTTATATAGGACATTTTTGACCAATCTGTATAATCTGACCCAATCTGTATAATATGATTGAACTTGATTTTGTAAAGTGCCTTGAGATGACATGTTTCATGATTTGGCGCTATATAAATAAAATTTAATTGAATTGAATTGAATTTGCAGTCCTCAACTCTAACCAATGGCATACCTTTAACTTATCTGGGAAATGCTTTTTAAAGAAGCTTTCTGAAATGGTAGAAACCATAGAACCAGTGTCCAGGATACACTGGACCGGAACTCCAGATAGTTTTACAGTGACTTGGGGACAAGGTGCAATTAAACACTCCTTCACCTCATCTGCCTGGGAACTCACTGAGCCTGAACCACCCCCTCCTAATGTCTGGCTCTATTTAGTTTTTTTCTCTACACAGACTTTTTGGGCTCTGTTACCCCTTCGATTCACAGACCTTTTGGGCTCTGTTACCCCTTAGTTTACCTATCAGTGCCAAGGATGATAGGGTTTGTTATCACGGACTTTCTCTGACTCCGTTATCCCTTCTATGCGCAATACCCCTCAATTTCTCATTCATTCCTTTAAATAAACTCCACTCACCACTGCTGTCAATCCTCCCTCGGACTTCCCATCAACAGTCAGAAACCCAGAGGGGAGATGGACTAGGCCCTTGGAAAAAGATCTGAATGCAGTGGCCACTGACTTTTACCCGGTTCACCTCACCCACAGGAATCATCCGGTGTATTGGGATCCAGCTCGAAGGACCAATTAAATGTCAGGTTCAAACACCTAAAACATTCATTAACAACACAAGAAGGAGAGACAACAATGAGGTTAGTTTTTATAAATCTTGCAAGGAGAGGAGCTGAGATGCTTAATACAGATGTCCAAACTCGCTCTGAAGCCACTCTGTCCCCTCCTTGCTTTTATTAGGGAAACCCTGGTTACATTTGTCAAGCTAAGGGGTAGGGATAAGCAAAACACTCTGTGACCTTAGGAACACAGAGATAATACTAAGCAGTTCACACAGTACATTTATACATAAGCACTCCAGATGGCTGAATACAGTTCATCACAGTTTCAGACATATTTAGAAAAACACTTATTATCGTCACAATATATTTCTCTGCTTTCTGCAGGCTTTCTGCAACGATAAGAGAGAGAGAGTAAATCAATACACATACATAGTAAAATGAAATAGTAACCACTGGTCTATATATTCCAGCAAATATATGATTAACATAATAAACCTAATGAACAATAAACTAAAGTAAAGAGAGATCGGGCATATAAAATACACTGTAATAAAACCTTAAAACTTCTTAAGAGTATATACGTAATAAATGCAATGAACTTAGTAGATAATAGTAAAATAGTAAGATAGAAAATAGTAAAATAGTAAATAGTAAAAATAATTCTATCACAGAGTTAGATTTTGTTATAGCAGGATATGATAGTATTAGAAGAGATAGGGAGCAAGAAAGTGAAGGAGGATGTGTAATATTTATTTAAAAAAAAAGGAATACAGTATAGCTTTCTAGGGAAAGGAACAACACTAGAATGGTTAGCTGTGGAAATTTGGATTAATAAAGAAAGTATTAAAATATAAAATTTTTATAGTCCGTGTAAAAAACTGTATTTGGATGAAATACAAAAATATAGGAAGGAAGATAATCTGTTGTGGAGATTTTAATGCTTTTAGTACTTTGTGGGATAATAAGAATGATACTAATGGAGAAGTGGTGGAAGAAATAATGGATAGAAATCAATTGGTTTGCCTTAATAATGGAGAAGGGACAAGGATTAATATTCTAAATGGATGTGAATCTGCGTTAGATTTAACTTTAGTATCAGAAAAACTTGCTGGAATTAGCAATTGGAAAATATTAGGAGCATCAACTATAGGAAGTGACCATTATCCTATACTTATTGAAATTGGTTTAGAAGTGGGAAAAAGTGATAATGAAGGCATAGAAAGATGGATATTTGGAAATGTTGATTAGGAAAAATATAAAATATTAAGTGATAAAGAAATGCAAAAGGTAATTTAAATTTAGATATTGATAAGGTAAATTTTTCTATTTGTGAAGCCATTGTAGGTGCTGCACGTGAAACAATAAAAAGGAAGAGAGGAAAATATAAGAAGAAAATAGTGCCATGGTGGACAAAGGAATGTGATGTTGCGATTAAATCTAGAAATAAAGCTTTTAGGTTGTTAAAAGAGAAATCAGAATTTTCAGAACTTTATCGAATATAAAAGGTTAAAAGAACTGTAAAAAATGCAAAAAAGGTTTATTGGAGAAATTTTTGTAATTCGGTAGGTAGGGAAACAAAAATTTCAAAAGTTTGGGGAATGATAAAGCGAATGAATGGAATTAGACATGATTATGGATATCCAGTTCTGAAAGATGGAAATGTTATTGCTGTGACTGAGGAGGAGAAGGCAAACATGTTGGTTCAAAAATTTGTTAAAGTTCATAGTTGTAATAATTTAAGTACAGAAGAGAAACGTAGAAGAGTTTGTACAATTAATGAGAATGTTAATTTATTAGAAGAAAATATAAGATATAATGATTTATTAAATGGTCCTTTTTCTTTATTTGAATTAAATAATGCTTTAAGGAAATCAAAAAATTCATCTCCAGGGAAAGATAATATTACTTATATTATGGTTAGTAAGCTTAGTGATGAATCTAAAAAGGTGTTGTTGGAATTTTATAATAAGATATGGGAAGTGGGCTTTTTACCTAAGGTATGGAAAGAAGCAATTGTAGTTCCAATCTTAAAGACAGGTAAAAAGAGATCAAATCCAGCTAGTTACAGGCCTATTGCTTTAACTTCACATATATGTAAAATAATAGAGAGAATGATAAATGAAAGTTTGAGTTATTTCATTGAGAAGAGGGGATACTTATCAACATTTCAAAGTGGATTTAGAAAAGGTAGAAGTACTATGGATCCTATTGTATGTTTAGAACATGAAATCAAAAAAGGGCAAGTTAATAAGGAGAGTGTGGTGGCTGTTTTCTTTGATATAAAGAAAGCCTATGACATGATGTGGAAAGAGGGTTTTTTAATTAAATTGAAAAAAATGGGGATTAGTGGATCAATGTTTTATTGGATAAAAGATTTTTTACAAAATAGATCAATACAAGTAAGAATAGGTCAACATTTGTCAGAAAAGTTTTTTGTCGAAAATGGTACACCACAGGGAAGTATAGTGAGTCCTTTGTTTTTTTCGATTATGATTCATGATATGTTTGACAATTTGGAGAGTGAAATGGGGTTTTCTTTATTTGCTGATGATGGAGCAATTTGGAA
Source organism: Fundulus heteroclitus (assembly GCF_011125445.2). Taxonomy (NCBI): domain Eukaryota; kingdom Metazoa; phylum Chordata; class Actinopteri; order Cyprinodontiformes; family Fundulidae; genus Fundulus; species Fundulus heteroclitus. The sequence goes on along the minus strand of NW_023396692.1, from coordinate 123,477 downwards.
GAGGGAAAAACATTTAAATTTCATTGTTAAAAAGATACAAGAAGCAATTAATAATATAGAAGATTGGTCTTTTAAATGAGGATTTAAAATTTCTATAGACAAAACAAAGACTTTATTTTTTACGAGGAAGAAAGTATCTGAAAATTTAAAACTACAAATATATAATCATGAATTAGAGAGAGTAAAGGAATTTAAGTTTTTGGGTTTATGGTTAGATGAAAAGCTTAGTTGGAAAATTCATATTCAAAAAGTAGTGGATAAGTGTAAGAGAGTTTTAAATGTAATGAGGTGTGTGGTGGGGAGTGAGTGGGGTGCTGAGAGAAAAGCATTGAAAGCAATATATACTGGTTTAATAAGGTCAGTATTTGATTATGGAAGTATAGCTTTTGGATCAGCATCAGAAACACTACTCAAAAAATTAGATAATATTCAGTATCAAGCCTTGAGGTTATGTACAGGAGCTATAAGAACAACTCCAACGTCAGCTTTACTGGTAGAAATGGGAGAGTTACCACTTCATCTTAGAAGAATACAGTTAAAGATTTCTTATTGGTGTCATTTAAAGGGACATAAGGAAAATCATCTGTGTCAAGATACTTTAAAACCTAGTTGGGAAAAGGGAAAAAAGAATTTAAAATCTTTTGGTTGGGATATAGAAAATATTATAAAATAATTTGATTTAGATTATGTAAATATTAGCCAAACAGTCCCTCTTTCACCAGGGGTCCGTTCTTCGTACGTTGCTTAAAACATCCAAGATCAAATGAGACATCCAAGATGATTTCATCCGGCTAATCATGATCCGGCTAATTGGGTTCTTCGAACACACCTGTTGTTTATGATTAGTATCACTGGATTGAGTTATCTGAGACAACTGCACGTTCATGCGTTTGTTTAAAAGGGGAAATGTATCGATAGTAGAAACAATGAGCAGCAGCGCTGCTATTGGCTGTTCAGCATGGCCAAAGAACGCCCACAGTTTTTCTCCCAAGCAGAAAACGAGCTTTTAATAGAAGGTTATGCCGAATTTGAGTCGTTAATTAAAACGACAGTGAACACCTCAAAGTCTATTAAAACCAGGAGAGAGGGCGGGCAAAAAGTAGCAGACAAATTAAATTGTAAATACTGTCCATGCTAGATGTTTCTATCACTTTCTACAGTATGTATTTTTGCATTTTAATAATTTCATATTTATTTTGTTATTTTATGTCAGAGCCTCCATTGGAGCCACTAACATGGGGAAAAAAGTGAAGTACAAGAATATTCTACAAAATGGTAACCTTTAATTATTATACTGTATTTTAAAAAAGCAACTTCTTCCTCTTTTTTAAAAGCCACTGTTGAATGTTGTCTGTTTTAACAGCCACCAATAAGAAGGCTGGGGGGGAAAACGGGTTATTTTTACTTTTGTTGCATGAGGCATGTTTCACCCTTTTTTTTTTCTTTTTACAAAATGACACATAGTGCCATCCGTTTCCTATATAAACGGCTTCTTCAGCACAAAATTTGTATTTTGACCTGAAAAAAACACAAATTAAGTAGAGAAATTGAACTCCACAACGTGAAAAAGAGAAACATTGCACTAGAGATCGAGTTGCTTCAAAAGGACGTTGAGAGTAAGTTCTAATAGACCATTTGAAAGTAGTATTACTGACTTTACATAACTATCTCTTATTGCAGACAAAATATGACTTGTTGGCTTTTCTTTATAAATAATTGTTTAAATAAAATGACAGGAACTAAGAATTATTTGTTTCGTCTTTTATTAAAGATTAAAAAATGGTGTTCCACAATTCTGTCCCGTCCTCTGCCACTAGGTGGTCTAAGTGCACTGGCTGGACAGACTACCCTATCTCCTCCGCTTATAAAGCCGTGATCTAATCCTGTTTACATGAAATAAGCCTGCTCGCGTGCAGGTTTAAGCTTGCGCCCATGTTGCTATGACAACAAGTGCAGGATGAGTTTCAAACAAGGACCGCGGAACCGGTAGGGCCGGTAGGGCCGCGGCCCTACCTACTTTTGATGATCAAACATGTAAAATAATATATATAAATAAAATTAAATTATTCAATAACTATTTTTTCAAATGCACAATAGTCTATGGCAGCAGCCCCATTCTCCAATGAGAAAGCGATAAATCATCCCATCTAAAAATGTATAGGGTAGCATAGACATATATAAAGAGTAGGCCCCGCATCGACCGCTCTCGCCTATAGGCGCGGACGAGATTTAGGGGCGCCATCTTGGGGCGGTCGAGAACTCAGCTCAGTGTAATGTGTTAACCAGGTGCAAAATCAATTTAAGTCAACTATACTTGCTGATTATTGAACTAATTTTCACGTTGTTGTTTTTTTCTGAAAACTTTAAAGCAATAGCTATTATAACAAATGGTTAAGTGCAGTTAAATGTTCTTAGTGTGGTTAAAAGTAATTGAATATTCTGACATAATTTATGTATGCTGCAAAACACAGCCACTCATACACTTTAATAATTTTTTGTTATTACTATTAGATTAGCTGTAATCTGTAGGGTTGCTCTAAATTGAGTTTCGTTCCTGTGACTCTGGAACTAAACTATTTCTGCACTTTTTCAATCATTAGTAGGGACTAAACTCATAATTAAAAGTTCTCCACGTGAAACCTGCACATTCATAAGTTACAAGGTGTTGAAAGAGCCAACTTTTAGAAAAACGTGACAAATCTGGGTTTTCCCTTAATTTTAAGTGCTTCCCATTTTTTTCAGAAGAGAAGAATGAAAACCAAGTTTCTTTTATCTGGTGTATCTAAATACTTTCTGCAAATATTACAGGCTTTGAATAGCTCACTCAAATGACTTCTGAGTTAAAGTGATATGAAAACTGCATGTTTTCAAGAAATTAAGGCCTTAGGCTGAGGTGCACCCATGGCTTTTCATTTCACATTTAAAAGTAGGCCTACTGATATTTTACATCGAATCCAGTATTAAAATTGTTTATAAGGCACTTATTTACCATTCCAGCAATTATTAACTAAAATAGGAGATTAAATATGAGCCCCAACAACAATGACAGACACTTAGATGTACATATTTATCATTAGATTTTAATCATCGCATTTTAATTTCAGAGCACAGGTAACATATTTATATTCACTAAAATTGGAAATTAAATATCAGCCCCAACAACAATGACATACACTTAGATATACATATTTATCATTAGATTTTAATGATCAAATTTTAATTTCAGAGCACAGGTAACCAATTTATATTATGAAAAAGACAATATGGCAATATTGATGAAACTGATGGGTATCAAATTGAGTTTACTCTATTTCAGAGTCATCATCAGAGGCATCATTGTCAACTCCGACTTCTTTATCATTGTCACAATCAATACATTTGCACAACTCAGTACATGCCAGATTAACTTTTAGACAGGAGCATCTCCCAGCCTGACATTTGTTAGTCTTACAAGCACAATGCACAAATTCAAGAACGGAATCTGGTGTTGCCTGTTTAGTCATCCACTTTATACAGAGTTCTGCATTTATCATCTCCCAGCCATGATTGGTTGGTGATGGGGCTCCAATTGTAGCAGACAACGAAAGTCTGTGTAAGTCGCTTGGTAATTGGCACGTCTGAAGTGTAACTTCAATGCATCACTGGTTGGTGGCATACTTGTTTCGCTTGGGTTAGTGCAGAAAATCCTGTACCTTGCTTCATCCACTCCACTACTCATTTACTGTCCATACATGGAACACACATACACTTCAAGATATTTGAAAGTGTCAAAATTTGGGTAAAAGTTCTCACCAAGCTTTGCAAATGTTGTGAGGAATGTTTCACTTTCCACAGCAGTCTTGAATGCTTTTGTTTTGCCTTTTCCATGAAAAGAGCTTGTGGAGTCACATCCAGTGAAAACATGGAAGCCAATGAGTGCATCACAATCAGCAGGTCCAAGAGATGATGCTATCTTCAGATCCGAGTCCTGCTCTTAACACCAGTGGCAAAGTACAATTGTTCACCAATCTGAGACTGTAACCCTACTGACATAACAGCTACATCAGTATCAGGACTTTTATTCACTATAGTCTCATACAGCTGATGCATGTCGAGCATGAAGCAAGAGCCGAGTGTCTGCCTCCTCATGCTCACAACAGAGCTCATCACTTATGGAGCAATATTTGTGGCTTCTGATTGAGCGAGCAGGAACAAATCGCAGTGAGAGCGCAGTGAGACAACACGTGTGCGCTCAAAACCGGTCTGGTGCGCGCTCAACTCTGAAAAACTCTTCTCAACCCACTGTCCTCGCGCTCAGTTCCATCTCTGCTCGTGCGCTCAACCTGCGCATTCCACGTTCAACACCAGCTGTGCGCTCGCTCGACTGTTTCTCCGCTCGCTCAACTCTGTCTCTGCGCTCGCGACTTCAAAAACTGTCCTAATCACCAGCCAATCACAGACAAGTGATTGGCCTATCTAAAAATAGGTAAAATATTCTTAAAATTTGTGTTTTTGTCCTAGATTTGAGCAGGTAAATAAGATTATCTGCCAATGGAATGAGTATTTTGACCCCTAAAATAAGATAATTAGATATACATCACTTGAAATAAGATGATGGAGATGAATTGTTCCTATTTTAAGTGCAAAAATCTTATTCTATTGGCAGATGATCTTATTTACCTGCTCAAATCAAGGAAAAATACGCAAATTTTAAGAACATTTGACTTATTTTTAGTTCCGTTTTTGCAGTGATCAGAGTATGGCTTGCAAACACTGCATTCAGATGGATTAAATCAAAATGCTGCAGCTTTTGGCAGAAATTACTAAACGTAATGGTGTTATTGAAGGAAAAAAAGAAAAATAAACAGTTTAATATTTTTGCCTAACATATTTAGTCAAAAATATTTCCTTGAGCTAATAAGTGAGGTGTGGAAATATTGTTGTCTCTTTTTTAAAGATTTTTTTTCAGGTTCTGGGGGGTAATGTAAAATTTTCTTTTGGTTTATGTTAAAGAAATTCCTACACTACATCCAGAATCAACATTTCATTACTCTACTGTAGGATTTTAATATAGACCCAAGGAAAGTCCTGAACTGAATGAGAAAGAGATCTATAGGATGAGATAAAGGTGAAGACGAGGAAACCATCAAAACTCGAATCAATTTGTCTTTGCAAATCATAAATTGTTAAATATTTTTCTTGGTACTCATATTTCTGCAGTTCCGGCTGGTTATATTGTGTTTTATAGTTATTATTATTATTATTATTATTTTATTTTTTTATCTTAATTTTTTTTATTGTTGAGTGTTTAGCCAAGTCATTTTATTAGATGTTATCTCTTATCTGATGTATCTCTTATCTAAAGTGCTTTTCAAATAATGATGACAATGATGATGATTATGATCAGAAGAAATTTTTGCATCTCTTCTCCGAAGCTGGAAAGAAAAGAGACAAAATCATTTTTCACACCTCACTTAGTAACTCTTAGTAACTCAAATATTTTAGTCTAAATATTTTAGGCAAAAATATTAAACTGTTTATTTATTTTTCTTTTTTTCCTTCAATCCCACCATTATGTTTAGTAGTTTCTGCCAAAAGCTGCAGCATTTTGATTTAATCCATCTGATTGCAGTATTTGTGCTTGCGCGTGGAATGAGCAGGTCGAGCACGCAAGCACAGATGGAACTGAGCGCGAGGACGGTGGATTGAGAAGGGTTTTTCAGAGTTGAACTCGCGCCAGACCGGTTTTGAGCGTGCACGTGTTGTCTCACTGCACGCTCGGATTGGTTCGAATCAGAAGGCACAAATATCGCTACATAATCACTGACACTGATATGTGAAGAACCTGCTGTTACTCTTATGAGGTGACACATTGATCCATGTGTCAAATAGACATCTATTGTTTTTTTCACACTTCTGAAGTCTCCCTCTGCCTAAGCTGAGTACAGAAATTCTTCCAGTGCCTCCTTGTTGTCCCCACTAGTCATTTGCTGCTTACTATGGATCTGAATCTTTTAAGAACCATCAGATGCTCTTCTCATTCTCTCAGTGTTTTTTGTACTGATGGCCGGATAACGGTCCGTAACATAATCCACTCTGCTGCAGCCCGACTTCTGTGCTTGTTGGATAACCTGGGTTAGTATCAGATCACCAAGCTCCCCAAAGGTTGCTGGGATATTTTGCAAACTCTGGATGAGTGCCATACCATCGATTATGAGATGTTTACCAATGTTGACATTCGTAGAACTTCCTGGTTACTTATCAGTCTCTGTTTAACAACGGTTCTGCAAATCTCTTTGGAACCTTCAGACAATCTTCCATCTGGTGTCTGACTGGAATTAAAAAGTGAAATGAAATATGAGTAAATAGAGAGGCACAACAAAAACTCACATACGGCTGGCCATGTTATGTGCCAGTTATTTATCATCAGGGTAGGTCTACATCAAACGTAACAAATCCTAATTTCAAAACTTGTCAGTAACAATGAGAGAAATTTCATAATATACCTTTCTGATTTAGATCTTGTCAAGAATTTGGTGCATGATCCATAGCAGGTTCTGTGGTAGTAGACCTCAAGAGCTACACAGTCCTTATCTCTTATGTGTACAAGCACACTCTCATCCTTCTTTGCTTCTGCTGCTTTTCGCAACAATCCTAGAAATATAAAATATTTATTATATGACACGTCAATATAAACCGCATCATGGTACATATTTACAAAAAAATCTATATCGTGGGGCATCATTCCAAGAAAATTGCATTTATCAACATAGCAGAGCCAAACAAACATAAACTTTATGATGACATTATTAAACCTTTTTCCTATAGGCCTAAATATGTTTCTATCCAGATAGGTAAAGGTATAGACAAGTCATACATCCACTTAATTTAAGGAAAAATTTAACAATAGATTACAGAGAAAGTATTAACTTACCACCATCAACAGTCTCTGCCTTGACAAGTTTCACCCTCTGGCGAGAATTCCTGACAGTCTCAAACTTCTCTCTTATTTTGCATATTATGCAGACAGCTGGCAGCACATGTTTTCTTGGCTGGCTATGACCAGCTTTTGGATTATCTTGTTGAGGAGGGGCAAATCCGATGGCGATCTCTTCTCTTGATCTCAGTCGTTTTTGGTGATTGGATATAGGGCAACTTATTAATGTCCTGTTCATCAGATACGGGCTCGTGCTTTCGTTTCTGGGCAGCATTTATTCGCTTCCTGTCGGTAAATCGGCGATAACAGGTCGGGTGGTAGCCAATGTGGCTTGGTATATCATCAAATTCGAAGGAGAGGAGGGGAAGCGCGTTATCGGCAATCGTCCGTTCATCGCCGGCTAAATCAGCCCAAACACGGCAAAAACTACGAAAAGTTTCCCACCTCGTTTGAGTAAATGGTTCTGTGTGTTCTCCGTCATTCCCGGCAACATGCAAAAGGCATTCACATTCCATAATTACAATGTTTCCGCTGGATTTTCTTTCTATCCCGAATAAACACATTTGTTTACTACGAGCGCCGCCATGTTGTTTGATGACGTCACGGCCTACTTAAGTCACCTGATTGGCTGAGCAGCGGCCGGTCGCGACCTAAATATTACGACATTTTCTCGTCTTAAACTGGCTGTAACTTGCCTTGTGCGCGATTTTGTTTACTTTTTATTCTAGGCATTTGAATATATGATCTATCATTTAAGACAATAATAGAGTAGTTCCACAAATACAGGAACGAAAGTGAACGCTACAGTTTTCAGCTACCGGCCTATATATACAAAAACATACACACGTTCCAAAAAGAACCCGTGGTAGGCGAAATCCGTGAAGTAGTAACCTTTATTTTCTTTACAATTATTATACAATGAAATACTCCATAGTACATTGAAACCAAAGAACAAAACCTTTTTACATGGCCAAATATTTGTTTAACAAATAAAAGTACTGTATAAACGTTTTTTTTTTTTTTTTTTTTACACAAATAACTACTGTGCTGTAAAATACTAATTTGATCATCAATACGAACTGAATGCTTCAAATTGCGGAGATCAGCAGCGCCCCACCGCGACCCGAGTCATTGTATTAGAACGGGAGAAAATTAAAAATGATTATGAAAAAAATACAAAGTACAGTAGGACAAATAGTGACTCACATGTATTTCACTGCTCTTCTCACTGAGCCGCTGCATCCTGACTCCGCTCTGTAGCGTTTTTTTCTTCTAAAGCCCGCGTTGCAGGTGTGTGTTTTAGGGAGAAAAACATAGTTATCGGTAGTTGTTGTTCTTCTGGGCAAAAAGATTCATATAAACCGACATGCCACCTTTGATTATGTTTGAGAACTGTAATGAACGGCTCATCAATGCAAATCCATGAAATAGCGAGACCGTGAAACGGGAACCGCGATATAGCGAGGGTTAACTGTATATATGAAGAGTTCATTTGCAAAAACAGATAACTCCGTTTTTAGCCAAATAAACTAAAATGTAAATGTATGTGTGTGTGTGTGGGTCCTTTTAATGAAGTTGTACTTTTGAGATGCCATTATTTTGTTATGTCGCTCTTACATCAGGTAGGTTAGTTTGACTGGTATCCCCTTAACTAAATAATAAAAAGTATGTTTTTCTAATTTAAAAAAATAGAGTTATCTGTTTTCTCTCTCTCTCTCTCTCTCTCTCTCTCTCTCTCTCTCTCTCTCTCTCTCTCTCTCTCTATATATATATATATATATATATATATATATATATATATATATATATATTGTTTATTCACTAATGTCTAACAAAGCTCTGATGCCTTCACGGAGCAGATGCGGTTTTGGAGAGACTAAAGACTTGGACGTGTAGACCTGTGTCTCTCTGCCTAATATTAGAAAAATCACATTCTAATCAAAAATATAAACGATATCTGTTCATCTTACTTGTGAAAAGTTATTCCTCGAGCCCTGACGTGAATAGTCCCTCGATTTAAACAAAAATGAGCCGCACAGTGCTGAGGTATCATTAGTGTGTTCAGCTTGAATCAGCAGGTTAGGGTAGCAGGTCGACCGCTCCAAGATGGCGGCTGTAATTCCTGCGCAGCGACAGTCAATGCGGGGTCTACTCTTATATTATGTCTATGTAGGGTAGTTCACTGCTATTTTTTTCATCCGGGTTTTTCGCGCATGCGCGACTGGTAGGCAAAAGGCGAACACAATGGCGGACGCAAACAGAGAAACTGCTCCAGACAGCCGCAGAAGCGGCTGCTGCTGCTGTAGCAGCCGCTTCTGCGGCCCGTGTAGCGATCGCCACTTCCCCTCCGCCGCTATTTAAGTAGCACAATGACTAGAGCAGAATTAAGTTGTATTTACCGGAGATGAAGTGTAGACTGCAAATTCTGTCGTAATATGATGCCTCTTCCAGTCCATTGGGAGTGTCTGCCTGCGCTCTTTTCATTGAAAATATCCATTTCTTTCTTCGTCCTCCCTCCTTCGGTAAACGACAGAAACGTACATCCAACGATTTGGAATGCCTCTCTGTGCAACCGGGAGCACAACAAGTCGTAGGCATTGTTTAGATTCCAAAAATAAATGAACTAAAAGTACGTTCTAAATCACCCGTTTTGTCATGTAGTAGACGAGGGGCCTGTTTCAGAAAGGAGGTTAAGTGAAAACTCTGAGTATGTTAACCCTGAAATGAGGGAAACTCTGGGTTTTCTGTTTCAGAAAGGGAGGTAAGTTAAACCTGAGAAAGCAGAGTAAGTCAAGCCCGTTTCTGAAAGAGAGGTAACTTATACTCAGAGTCAGTTACCATGGCAGTTTACTCTGTGAACCTAACCTGGGGTCCGTTCTTCGTACGTCGCTAACTCAGTTAGCAGGATTTCATTGTTGACGATTAGGCATGATCTTGGATCGTTTGGTTCTTCGAAAGACATCCTGCACTTGTTGTCATAGCAACATGTGCGCCAGCTTAAGCCTGCTCCAGAGCAGGCTTATTTCATGTAAACAAGATTAGATCACGGCTGTATAAGCGGAGGAGATAGGGAAGTCTGCCGTAGCCATGTCCATTTTTACGACAGCAACCTGTTGCGGAAGGTGCAAGAATAATTTTTCGAATAGTTTTTCGAATTAATCACGTATTGCGCAATAGACAGGATCCTTTAGCGCAGCGTGACAGTGTAATTGTAGAGATTTCTCTTGGTGGCTGTTATAAACAGACACACACATCATTTAACAGTGGCTTTTAAAGAGGAAAAGGTGGTGTTGGAGCCATAAATACAAAATATTTAAGTGATTTGTATGATAGTTTGCTTTTTATTTTTATCATATTCAGTAAGAAGAGTTGTTCGGGCCATTTTATTGTGAAGTTTAGTTTTACTTTGAAAGGCTTGCTTCCTGTCGAGCCGTATATTGTATTAGAAAAAACTATGGACGGATTATCTAGACACGGAGCAATACAGTTTTACCGTGTAAACTGTGGATGACTTGGAAAAGGAAGATTTTCATTTTTTATGGATAAAGATTTTTTTTTGTTAAAATTCCCAGTTTGCACGTGTCCTTTACTTCCCGTCTCTAAGGAATGACACTGAAATTTGGATCTCTTGACATAACAAGTGCCTTTTTAAAATAAAGTATAATAATTAAAGGCTACCATTTTGTAGAATATTCTTGTATTTCACTTTTACTTGTCCCCATGTTCTAGTGGGTCCCGTGGAGGCTCTGATATAAAAGAACAAAGTAAATATGAGATTATTAAAATGCAAAAATTCATACTGTAGAAAGTGATAGAAACATCTACCATGGACAGTATTTACGCATTAATTTGTCTGCTGCTTTTTGCCAGCCCTCTCTCCTGGCTTTAACAGATTTTGAGGTGTTTTAATTAATGACTCAAATTCGACATAACCTTCCATTAAAAGCTGGTGTTCTGCTTGGGAGAAAAACTGTGGGCGTTCTTTGGCCATGCTGAACAGCCAATAGCAGCGTTGCTGATCATTGTTTCTACTATCGATACATTTCCCCTTTTAAACAAACGCATGAACGCGCAGTTGTCTCAGATAACTCAATCCAGTGATACTAATCGTAAACAACAGGTGTGTTCGAAGAACCCAATTAGCCGGATCAGGATTAGCCGGATGAAATCATCTTGGATGTGTCATTTGATCTCGGATGTTTTAAGCAAGGTACGAAGAACGGACCCCTGGTCGGGAGCAGGTTTTCTTCAGAAAACCCAGAGTTTATTTTGGTCTCCTCCCCTTTTTTAAAGAGGAAGTGGTGTTTAAACACCTCATTGATTTTTTGGGGACATATTCATTGCGCACATTTCAGTCACGCTGAGCGCATCAAAGGGAATGAAATGGCATGTCCATTTATGGATGATCCTGTTGACGAAGAGGCTGTATTACTTCGTAGGAAGTTACATTTACGTCGGGAAAGGATTTTGAGGCCCAGAGTGGATTTTTTGTCATATCCCTATCCTATCACAGCAATTTATATGGTGTTGTTCATCTGCTAAAAAAAAAAGAAAACAAAAAAAAAGATTTTAAAATAGTTTCAATACTTCCTAGAATTCACCTGTGACCATACACTGACCTCTCACTTTAGTTTCAGAATGTTGATTTCCAGATCTGCCTTTTGGATCTGGCGGTCCAAGTATACAAGTTCTTTGCTGTTTTTTTCTGTCTTTTTAATAAGAAGAAGTCTATATAACTCATTAACTGGCAACTGAAAATACACTAGATTAGAGTTACATCATGAATGTAGTCTAAAATTCAAAATGAAAATGTGACATTTACTGTAAATCACTGAACTGTGTCCATCTGTGCACCAGAAGTTGATGGACCTTCCTCCTGCCGTTCTTCCATAACTCTGGGGGGTAGAGATAAGAATGACCATTTATAGATATAAACTTGGATTCTATAGGCTACTCCACATATAAATGTGAATGTGTAGATTGTTTGATGTGTAGACATATAATATTAAAATTACCTCTGTAGGCCTGTCTGTGGCAGCAGAAACGGTTTCTTCATCCCCATCATCCTGTGAAGATGAGCATTTCATAGAGTACACTTTATAATACTATTTATCATAATTGATGGTGTATGGAGTAGGCTACTGACAACTGTATGGGGTACTGTTGGGACAGGAGGCTCCAAGAGGTAGATATTACCATCCGAATCTGTTGGGACCAACAATAAACCCAACCCAAAGTAATGTAAATGGAAATATCACATTCAGTCTATATAAAAAAATAACACTGTAGGTAGACCTCTTACATTTTATGAAGGCACTTAAATCTTCTGGAGTGACTGGCTCTGATTAAGTCTCTCCAGGAATTTCCTCATCCATTGGCCTTCCAGCATTTAGGTTCAGGGCCATCTCTTCTGCATTTGTCAGGGGTGGTGGTGCAGGTCCTCCCCCTGTTTTATGAGCCTCTGCCTTCTTTCTGTTGGCTGAGTAGAAGTCAAATGAGAATGAACATTTAGACATATGTCAAAAATGCTACACTGAATGCCATTTAGTCATTTAATATGTCAAATGTTTGTAAAGCCAGGTAGCTACTCCTATGATGTGCTCAAGGCTTACCTGCTTGAAGTATGTTTTTATATTTCATTTTCAGCTGCTGCCATGTTCTTTTGATGCCTGCAGGATTGCACCTATCCATGAAAATTAAATTAGGTTTAATAAAATACTGTTCTTCCAGTTTCACCTCTGATATTATAACAGTTGGGTAAGTTACTCTAAAATAGTTCTTAATTACTAACTACAAATTTTATCTTGAACAAGTCTAATTAGATTAATGTAATAATTACTGTCTCGAGAAAGTATTGGTCTACTTACCAATTTGTTTTATTTACTTATTCATTACTTTCTAAATCCCAAATCAACCTCAACCACTTGAACAATACAAGGAGAGACAAGAAACTGCACTTCTAATGCTTTCAAATTAAAACAATATTCAATTGCATGAATTAATCATAAATTGACCAAAGTGTATTATAGAGGGAGAAAGTTAAATTAAAAATATACCTTTTAAAAGTTGATATTAAATCCACTATTGTTTTATAGTCTTTAATTTAATTACAGTATTTAGATGACTTAGTAACTTAATTCATTACACCCAACACTGTATAAAAGTAATTAAAATGTAAACTTACGCACTGACTCGAGCAGCTATTTTCACCCAAGCTAACTCTCTCTCCTTCGCCGCTGCAGCCGTGTTGCTTTTTTAAAAAAAATACATGCTCAAATTCTGCATATGCTTGCATAAGGACATCCAGTTCTGCTGGTGAGAAATATGCACACCTTTTTTTGTCTGACGCTGTTGCCATGGTGACTCGTAATATCTGCGCTCCATTGATAATGGCTTTTTATAGTTGTGGTGCATGCACTTAACTCAGAGTCAGCCAACTCAGAGTTGATTGAACTAACTCATTTCAGCTGTTCTGAAACCCAAAACTCAAAGTTTCCCATCTCAGGCTAAGTTAACTCAGAGTTCAAGTTTTAACTCAGAGTTGGTCGAACCTCCTTACTGAAAGAGGCCCCAGAACAGTACTGTTTGTGCCTACACGCCGGTGTTGTGCGAACGCGCAGAGTAGTCACGTGAGCGTGACGTCAGCTGAAAACCCCCTATTCTGTTCCCCCATGGAAATCTGTTTCCCCTGTGTCGGGAGCGCGCATTGCAGCGAGGGAGGCTGGGCTGAACACTAGCTGTGTCTCAATTCGGCGGCTGCGTCCTTCGAAGGACCCAGCCTACTCAGCCTTAGGAGGACCCAGCCATCGGAGGATGCTCCGGAGGATCCTCAGCCGTTGGTAAATGGGACGGTCTAGCCTTTGGAGCACTTCCTGGTTGCGACACGACGTCATCACGTCTACCCCAAGCCCGGGGAAAACCAGCACCAGCGCCGATAAACGACGCAAAAAAATGGATATTGAATTATTTTTTTTATTTACTTGTTATTGGAGGAGGAGAGTCGGTTTACACGGCTTCGGCGGCAGCAAAACCGGCGACAAATTTTCCTCAGGCTGGGAGAGCGCAGTGGAGAGGTAACATTTACCTGCTATTATTTTCACCCACAGGGGCCTGCTAATGATCATAATATACCAGTTATTAAACAAACGCTTGTCAGCAGATTGACGAATGTTTAAATATAAAATGTTATATTTATTTGTAAGACTTGATATAAGCTTATGTTTGTAACTTTAGTAATTTGAATTGAATAGTTAAATGTGTACAAACCCTGTAAATAACTGACTTAAATCACTACTTTCACTATCACTAATGTGTTGAGAAGCCAAATAAAACTAATATTGAGAAATAAATCATTATTTGTCTAAATTGTTATCCCCTTACTGCCTGATTTTATTTGTAATTATATAACGAAAAAATAATACAGGAAAAATAAATCTAAATATATAACGTAAAAAAAAAAGTTAAATAGTGGATCTAGATGAAGTAAAATAAGTAAAGGCCAGAATTGTTTGGTCACAAATTAGCAACACCAGGCGTTAAGCGGTTAACATTCACTAGAATTATATCAGCTACAATGAAATTGCTATCATCTAATCCTGTTGTTCTTAATCTTCATGTCTCTATCCAGACAAGGCCGATGTACCGCTGCATCAACTTAAATGCATAACATCTGCCTGGGAGCCGGTGACATCATGGCACCAGACGATGAAGTGCAGGATGACATGCCAGAGGATGAGGAGGGGGAGAACGTGTTGGAGGCAGTCAGTGGTGCTCCCTGGCGGGACCAGCTGTCTGCCGAGGTGTCTGCCCTGGAGGAGGGTCTACCCGACCACGATTACATTTAGATGGCAAGTATAATCACTTTTTAGCTTTTCTCATGCAAGGGTTATGAAAACAGTTGTAGTAAAGTCATTTTCTGCATCTTCTTAAACATTTTTAGGAACATGGCAGCGGTCAGTTGGGTCAGCCCTGCAAACCCTGATGGACGATGTGGTGAACAGTGGAGAGAGGCATCCCCCACCCCCCAGATGATGTCCCACTCGCAGTCAGAAGACTCCAAGGTCATCTGTGTGGCATCCCATCCAGTCCAGCAGCACCACCAGGGACTCCTGTTCAGTCAAAATTGTATATATGTTCTTTAGTAATCTCTTCTGTAAATAGTTGTAGTAGTTACTTTTAAAATCTAATGTAAATAGTTAAAATGTTTTTTATAGTTTATTGTAAATACTTGTTTCTCTAAAAATAAATTGATGTCACTGAGAAGTTGTTCTAAGTTTACTTAAATTGTAAAGAAGTGATGAAACAGATAATGTAACAGGTTAAAAGACTTTAAGAACACACAAACAACAATAACTTTTATAAACAATTTATTAATTTAATTTAACAATAACAGCAACACAGAACCTGAGGATAACCCATGGCCAGTTGGCAGCAGTAGGCTTCCCACTGACCCCCTGCCCTGTCCCTGGATCTTTGCATTCCTAAAGTAGAGGAAAACAATTTGTGTCAACAGATGCAATTTTCTGTAGTGTTTCTTTGAAGCTAGAAAAAAGGAGTGTTTCATATATATAAATATATATATATATATATATATATATATATATATATATATATATATATATATATATATATGTATGTATGTATGTATGTATGTATGTATGTATGTATGTATGTATGTATGTATGTATGTATGTATGTATGTATGTATGTGTGTGTGTGTGTGTGTGTGTGTGTATTTCATTACATTAGCCAAACCTGAACATCCTTTGTATTTTTTTTTTCAAGTTGTCCCACTTTTTTTTGGCCTGTTGTGGCTCAACTTCACCCTCCAGGCCCGTTTTTTGCAGGATTGTTCTAAACAAGAGAAATGAGAAGAGATAAACACACAAGGATCCCTACTATCACAACTATAAGATTAAAAAAAGTGACATCTGGGCATCATTTGATGTGATCAAAAGATTATATTTGTACGTTGGTGTTTGAACAGGACTTCTTTGAACTTGTGTGAATTTTACATACAAATGCAACATGTATATGGATTCATGCCTCAACTCTTACCTCCATCCGACTGTGGCAGTATTTTTGGCCCCGGTAAAGAGGTGTTCATTCTGCCCACGGAGTTTTATCAACTCCTCTGTATGCTCCCTGCTCCCTAGAACAAAATGACATGTAAAGCATATTTCTGTTATGTCAACAGGCAAAATGACTGTTCTGTATAATTACGCTGGTGTTGTTCTTCAAGTGAATTATACTTTAAACCTTATTATACTGTACTGTAAATTAACTATACGTTATTGAGTATTCAAACAAAACGTTTGCAGTATTGACAGCCCAGTACAGCTGGACTGATGTTATTTCTTCAGCTGCATTAAGCTTTGACAGTTCTAATCTTTTGTAATAAACTGTATGAGAATAAATTGATCGAATTTGTGAGGGACACAGTTATCAGCGCAGTTACAATAAGATGTAGGTTAAAATCAAAAATTTTGACATTTTTATGAAGGCTTTTAATGTTGTTGAACGTCTCGTATCAACAGATTAGCTCTAAGCTTTAGCTTTAGCTGGTCCTACAAATTCCGGTGGCTCCGTTACCGTCATGTATTTTAATAATGTTCAGTTAAAAAATAAAATAAAAACAAACTACTTACATTTAAAGCTGTACACAGCACTACTGCCAGCGCTGCTGCTGCTTTCCAGTCTTGATGAAAATCCGCCTTCTTTCTTTTTTTTCTTCAACTACTAAAAAAAAAGCGAGCAAAGCACCTCGGGAAATTTTATGGCAGGCGATGCCACTGAGGATGGTAGCGGTGCATCCTCTATGGCAAGCCGTTTTAACATAAATTCGGTTTTACCGCCCTTACGTTCGAGCAATTTAAGATATCCCTAATTGTATTTTGACTAGTCAAAATACCTATTCGAGATATCTCTAATTACATTCTGACTAGTCGAAATGACATCAGATTTTCCATTGAGTTGTATGGAGACGTCAATTCAAGATATCTCGAATGAATTACTGACTATCTGAAATACCCATTTCAGATATCTACAATTAAATTACGACTAGTCAAAATTACAATTCAGGATATCTTAAATTGAGTTTTGACTAGTCATAATTCTAATTAAAGATATCTCAAATGCCACCATAATTCAAGATATCTTAAATGTATTTTTGGATAGGCGAAATGCAGTTTTGACTAGTAAAAAATAAATTTAAGATATCTTGAATTGTAATTTTGACTAGTCAAAATTCTTTTTAAGATATCTTGAATTGTAATTTTGACTAGTCAAAATTCCTTTTAAGATATCTCTAAATGAATTAGAGATATCTTGAATTATTCAGCTTTTCCATCTTAAATTGACATTCTGACTAGTCAAAATGACGTTACTGATATCTTGAATTACGAAACGGCTTGCCATATATCATCACACAGGAACCGGAGGCGTGCGCTTTTGTTTTCAGAGAAGCTAAAGGAGGGTGCTGTAATGCTTTGTGCCGTCTCGCATGTGAAAATCAAGAGCTAGCTGGCTTTACCATAATTCCCAAGAGGCAGATGCTTTACCACAGTATAAAAACTGCATCTGGTTATTAACAGAACTGGTCCGGGCTGAGGAATATTACTTATTTCCAGCTTGGACATGAGTCGATAGTAGCGCTTTCAGCTAGCCGTTTTTCAGTGCATTGTGTGCGTCGGCAGCAAGTAAATCCGAAATTCTTTGCAAATTTCTTAAGCATTCTTCAAGTATACTATTTTCGCCCTCTCTGCATATCCCATACTTAAAAAGCTCTTTCTATATTGTGGCATTTTCTTACAATTTTGTCGAAAACAGCCAGCGCCATTGAATGTTCAGGCAGCTTTGGGCAGCTTACAGCCAATAAGGGGCTTACACGCAATGCCTTATTTCAGATATCTTAAATTGTAATTCTGACTAGTCATAATTACGTTCGAGATATCTTAAATTACATCTACGGATGTGTGACGCTTTCAATGACGAATCCGGTGACGTAATTTGAGATATCTTGAAAGGAATTTTGACTAGTCAAAATGTAATTGAAGATATCTTAAATTATTATTCTTCCTAGTAAGAATGTAAATAAAGATATCTTAAATTACCATTCCGGATAGTCAAAATGTAGTTTTGTCTAGTCAAAATGCATTTTAAGATATCTGGAATGTAATTACGGATAGTCAGACGAAACCGAATTTATGTTAAAACGGCTTGCCATAATTCGGGGAAAAGGAGGACGCATTTGAAGGCTGCATTTTAAGCATCCTCAAAATTTTGGCCAAATGGGACAGCCTCCGCGCATCGCTGTGACGTCACCGGCCACAGACACAGCTACTGTCACGTCACTTCTGATAGATTTCTCGGTTAAAACCAAAAATTAATAAAACTCAAGTCAAGGTTTTAAAATTTACTTTAATCGGTAGCTGTTTACAAAATTATAAAATACACACCACAAATTAATAAAACAAGGTCTTTAAACATTTTCTAAACAGTAAAAAAATCACGTGATGCACATTTGCATTATTGATTGAAGGACTAGCAAGTCCGCTGGGTTAACCCGCCACTTCTTCTAAAAAACAGCGTAGGAAGAGCCTGCTTTATTACTTTGTGTTGTGTATTTTATAAATTTGGAAACAGCTACCGATTAAAGTAAATTTTACAACCTTGACTTGAGTTTTTTTTAACGAGAAATCTATCAGAAGTGAAGTGAAAGACTTAAAAATAGCATAAGAAGACCCTGTTTTATTAATTTGTGGTGTGCGCACAACACCGGACCTGGGGTCCGTTCTTCGTACGTTGCTTAAAACATCCAAGATCAAATGAGACATCCAAGATGATTTCATCCGGCTAATCATGATCTGGCTAATTGGGTTCTTCGAACACACCTGTTGTTTACGATTAGTATGGCTGGATTGAGTTATCTGAGACAACTGCGCGTTCATGCGTTTGTTTAAAAGGGGAAATGTATCGATAGTAGAAACATTGATCAGCAGCGCTGCTATTGGCTGTTCAGCATGGCCAAAGAACGCCCACAGTTTTTCTCCCAAGCAGAACACGAGCTTTTAATGGAAGGTTATGCTGAATTTGACTCATTAATTAAAACACCTTAAAATCTGTTAAAGCCAGGAGAGAGGGCTAGCAAAAAGCAGCAGACAAATTAATGCGTAAATACTGTCCATGGTAGATGTTTCTATCACTTTCTACAGTATGAATTTTTGCATTTTAATAATCTCATATTTACTTTGTTCTTTTATATCAGAGCCTCCACGGGACCCACTAGAACATGGGGACAAGTAAAAGTGAAATACAAGAATATTCTACAAAACAGTAGCCTTTAATTATTACACTTTATTTTAAAAAGGCACTTGTTATGTCAAGAGATCCAAATTTTGGTGTCATTCCTTATACACGGGAAGTAAAGGACACGTGCAAATTGGGAATTTTAACAAAAAAAAAAATCTTTATCCATAAAAAATGAAAATTTTCCTTTTCCAAGTCATACACAGTTTACACGGTAAAACTGTATTGCTCCGTGGCTAGATAATCCATCCATAGTTTTTTCTAATACAATATACGGCTCAACAGGAAGCAAGCCTTTCAAAGTAAACTAAACTTCACAATAAAATGGCCCGAACAAATCTTCTTACTATAGGATAAAAATAAAAAGCAAACCATCATACAAATAACTTAAATATTTTAGATTTATGGCTCTAACACCACTTTTCCTCTTTAAAAGCCACTGTTAAATGATGTTTGTCCGTTTATAACAGCCACCAAGAAAAATCTCTCTACAATTACACTGTCTGTATTATGACGGTCGCACTGCTCTAAAGGATCCTGTCTATTGCGCAATACGCGAATAATTCGAAAAACTCTGCAAATTATTCTTGCACCTTCCGCAACAGGTTGCTGTCGTAAAAATGGATATGGCTACGGCAGACTTCCCTATCTCCTCCGCTTATACAGCCGTGATCTAATCTTGTTTACATGAAATAAGCCTGCTCGCGAGCAGGTTTAAGCTGGCGCACATGTTGCTATGACAACAAGTGCAGGATGTCTTTTGAAGAACCAAACGATCCAAGATCATGCCAAATCGTCAACAATGAAATCCTGCTAACTGAGTTAGCGACGTACGAAGAACGGACCCCTGGACGTAGCGCTGACGTCACGCGTGAACTACCCTATTGGCTGATTGTGTCATGTGATGTAAACAAAATGACCGCTACTTCGTTTGCTTCGTTAGTTTAGCTAGCTTTAAGGCTGTGTCCACTGCAAGTACTGAGAGGTGTTTCTCGTCCCTCCGTCGTATCAAGACCTATCTGAGATCAACAATGACCCAGAAAAGACTAAATAGCTTGATGTGCGCCCACACACACAGGGATCTTTTGACCATAGTGGATGCTTTGAGGATAGGACTTCATCCAGCATAATGACAGACGGAGAGAATTTTTCGGGAATATTTAGAGCAGGGGTGAGTTTGAGAGAAAAGGGAAAAAGGAAACTATTTAGATTCTAATTCAGTACAATCATATTTAGACAATAACTATTATGGATATATTCACGTTTTTACAGATGCTTCAAAAAAACTCAAATGACAATAATGGGGTTTCATTTATTGTTCCAGAATTCAATATTAAGAAAGGTAAAATAATTTCTGATGGAGTGTCACTTTATACAGGAGAAATGATGGGAATCATTTTAGCCTTAGAATGGATTGAGGAAGTTCGTCCTCTGAGAAGTATAATTTGTTCCGATTCAAGTTCATCATTATATTCAATAAAAAATAATCATTCTACTAGTAGATCAGACCTTTTATCAGAGATTCAGTTATTAAGGTATAGAATTCAGGCAATGGGTTTATTAGTTACTTTTACATGGATACCATCTCATATAGGAGTAAAAGGAAATGAGTTAGTAGATAAATATGCAAAACAAGCTATAAAAAATATGAATATTGATATAGTGGCACCATTAAGGAAGAAATTAAATCTATTATTAAACAAAATGTTAAGGGAAGATGGCAGAAGCTGTGGGAAGAGGATAGAACTAGAAGGTGGCTTTATAGTATTCAAAGGAAAGTTGGTGAAATGAGGATAACAGGAAGGAATAGAAAAGAGGAAACAATTATATCCAGATTACGTTTCGGACACACAGGGTTAAATGGAAATCTATTTAAAATGAGAAATCATCCAACAGGAGGTTGTGATTTTTGTTATCAAGACGAGACGGTGAACATGTTTTGTTGGTTTGTTATAAATATTCTATGGAGAGAAGGGAATTATTACATCAATTACAAGAAAATAAATTACAGTTAAATTTACAAGATATTTTGGGAAAATTTTCTACTTCTGAGTATTTTTGATATTTGATAAGATACCTTAAGAAAACGAAATTGATAGAAAGGATATAAGTTTATTTATGTAATTATTATTATTATTATTGTTATTATTTATTTATATTTATTTTTTGGTGGGAGAATATATACATAGCATCCTGATCCACACTCCACTCTAGTAGATGGCGGTAATGCACATTGTTAAGTTGCTTGCCAACCGCCATAAAACAAAAAGAAGAAGAAGAAGAAGAACCAAATTAGCTGGATCATGATTAGCCGGATGAAATCATCTTGGATGTGTCATTTGATCTCGGATGTTTTAAGCAACGTACGAAGAATGGACCCAAGGCCTGATGACCAGATGTAAACAGATGCATCCATCTACCGCCATAGACTGCCGATAGATGCCGCAATAAAGCGGCAGTATTGCAGAACTATCATAATGCCGGTTTGCTTTAATAAAAAAATCGCTTAAAAATAATGCCGGATTGAGCCTGACCCTCTGCAATGTTTCACAATAAAGTGGCAGCTTGGTGTGATCGAAGACCAATGATCTACAACAACTTTTAGAGCCTCACATCATTTTCTCACATCAATCAACTCAGTGGTCACATCTGAGCATTAGCAGGTTTTGTGTCTGCTTCAGTGAACACCAATGATCATATTGTATTCCCAGCGACATTCCAGTCTTTTTCCTCTTTTTGCATTTTGGTTCACTGAATGTTGGACCATCCTTCATTGTTTCGCTGGGAGTTGCTAATAGCCAATAGCCGCTTCCTTGTTTTTTTCTCCTGCTGCGCATGCACAGCTACTTCCTGGTATTAATAGTGTAAAATGGCAAAATAATAACTTATAGACCAGCAGAATGTAATAATCTTTCATAAAAACTTTGTGTGCAACCAGAGTGAGTTACTGATGTAAATTAAAAAAAAGGTCAAATACCGCAGCTGTGAACCTTTAATATAAAGTATCAAGGTTAGTTCAAAGAATATTGCATTTGTTAAATCAAACCAATAAAACCTGTTTGATGTTGTACCCAACTGTTTTTTCTGAATCTTTCTATTTCATTGTAAGTTGAAAAAAAATTGAAAATATAAACTGAGAATACACAATTACATCATGATGTAGCATTATATCAGAGCAGCTTGACAAGGTAAGACTCCCCTCTATAAACTTGTGTGATAGTTCTTACTTCAAAGGGGACTTTAAGTAAAATCCACTTCTTTAGCCCTTAAATAGCAAAAAGCCTTAAATCGGAGGCAACCAGACTTTCGTTCAGTTCTTTCTGAAAACGTTTCAACAGCTATTTGCTGTTGACCCGGACATTAGAATTTGCACAGGCAATCCCTTAAATACATTTTGCTTTGTACTTTGAATCTCTACAGAAAGTTTTGATTTAGTCCAGGTGCTGCAATATGTTTGTTTTTTTCTGACTTGACTCTAAATATGACAGCAAATACAGAGGTAGAGAAATTTAAAAAAGAGGTTTGTAGTGGAAACCAGGACAACTGGGAGGGCTCTGTTCGTTTACTGAAAATAGAAAAATCCGCATTATGGTACGTTCAGGCTGACCGTGGTGTCTACAGCGTGAACGGTGGATGTACATATTATCCCCATGCAAATGGCGTGGTGAAGAGCAGTGAAGCAGCCAGCGGTGAATTCTGCATGGTTAGAGTGGTAGCCATGGTCTGCACCGAACGAGTGGAGCAGTGAATTTCGCTGAAGTTCAGAAATCTGAACTTTTTTGTCAAATCGGGTCACAGCAACCAATCAGGGACTGGTTGTTGTGACACACAGTGGAGACAAATATTTTTTCAGTCAAACTAGTAAATCATAAAGTGAGGAATGGTCTTTAGAGGCTTGTGGGTGGCTTTGAAACAGCCGTTTTAATTTAGCCCTTAAAAGGACTGTTAAATCATTCCTCATTCGTCCTCCTCTTGCAGCTCCAGAACTGGACCAGACAGCCGCACTGTCTGTGGGCGGGTCGGGTAATCTGTCTCTCGGTCTCTTGCTCTGCTTTGTTCCGCTGCTCTCCCAGTGCATCTCTCTGAGGTCAGTAGCAGGGACGCCAGCGCCGTTGTTCGGTTTTCCCCATTAAATGCAGCACCGTGACTTGCTTGGTAACATCCCAGTCTGCTATGTTGAGTTGAGCAGACAAGCGGACAGAAGCTCCTCATATTTGATGACACGGTGACTCAGTGAAATCAGTGTTCACCTCTGTACATGCGAAATGTACAGCACTGAACACCGCACAGTGCAGCCGGAGATTTCATAGTCTCCACAGTCGGTCCAAACACACCATTAGGCACCGACAGCAGACAGGTAGGTTGAACTGTGCTGTGGATGGCTAATGGAAGGAGTAGATGATGTGGTCCAGGAGATAAGCGCCTCGGTGCATAGAGAGCTGCAATCAGCAGTCTGTATGAGTACTTGTGTTGGTTTCTCAATTTGTTCCTGCAAGTGGAGAACAGAGGATTATAGACTGCCAGGCTTACAGATCTTTGAAACTGTCATACTCACGGTTCTAGGTGCAGGTTGTGTTGGTCTGGGTTCTTCTCTCTTCCTCTCTGCAGAGTGTGACATGGGCAGGTGTTCTCCATCTCCATTAATTAGGTGATCTACATAAGAAGCTGAAACCAGGAGGAGGGCATCAGTTCCTTATCGCTTCCAGCGTGGTACTAGGCCGACTCCAGCCGTTTTGACCTGTTCTGTGTATCTGTTTCCCTCCTAGTGATCCGGATCCTGACCTGAGTGCCTCCAAGCTGTAGTTTTCTGGAACGAGGAAATAAGATAAGATAGTCATTGGAGAAATTCAGTTGTCACATCAGCTCAATCGTCAGTCAAGAGTCAGGAGAAGGTGCATCAGTTATATACAGTGTATCTTCCTATATACAATGGATAAAAAAGAAAATGAGAAAAAAATAAGAATAAAAAATACAAAAGAAATCGGTGTAGGCATATGATGTCGTGTACTTCCCGGTTATACACACACACACACACACACACACACACACACACACACACACACATATATATATATATATATATATATATATATATGTATATATATATATATATATGTATGTATTGACATATATTCACTTGGTGATACCAGTAGAAGTTACCTCTTTCAGAATCATTGCATAGGTTAAATAGATTATTGCACATTAATTATTGCCCAAAGTTATAACAGTTGTGGTTACAGTTATTGATAGCAGCAGAAGTCACTTCTTTCAGGATTATTGCACAGGTTATCGCACAGTGAATTAAATTGGTTATTGCACATTGGTTATTGTACATTAGTTATTACAGTTATGGTTACAGTTACAGTGCAGCATTGTATAATCTGATAGCAGCAGGGATGAATGACCTGCGGTAACGCTCCTTTTTACAGGCAGGGTGTCTAAGCCTGTCACTAAAGGAGCTGCTCAGCTCCTCTACAGTCTGGTGCAGGGGGTTGGAAGGTGTTGTCCATGATGGATGTGAGCTTGGACAACACCCTCTTCTCAGCTACTTCCTCCACAGAAGTCCAGAGAGCAGCCCAGGACAGAAGTGGCCTTCTTCACCAGCTTATTCAGCCTCGTTCTGTCCCTCTCTGCGCTGCCTGGGGTCCAGCAGACGACAGCGTAGAGAACAGCTGAGGCCACCACAGAGTCATAGAAGGTCTTAAGCAGGGTTCTGCTCACTCCAAAGGACCTCAGCCTCCTCAGGAGGTGGAGGCGGCTCTGGTCCTTCTTATACAGAGCGTCAGTATTATGAGTCCAGTCCAGCTTATTATTGATGTGAACACCCAGGTATTTGAAACTCTCCACAGTTTCTATGTCCTGCCCCTGGATGTTCACAGGTGAGTGAGGTGGGGTTCTTCTCCTGAAGTCGATCACCATCTCCTTGGTCTTACTGGTGTTTAGACACAGATGGTTTTTCTCACACCAGTCCACAAAGTCCATGATGACCGACCGGGTCTCCAGCTCGTTCCCCTCAGACACACAGCCCACAATGGCCGAGTCATCAGAGAACTTCTGAAGTTGGCAGCTGTCCGTGTTGTAAGAAAAGTCCGAGGTGTAAAGGGTAAAAAGAAACGGAGACAGAACGGTGCCCTGGGGGGCCCCAGTGCTGCAGAGTGCCACCTCTGACTGACAGCCGTGCAGCCGCACATACTGAGGTAGTCGATGGTCCAGGCAGCTAGATGTTTGTCCACCCCAGCGTCCTCCAGCTTCCCCATCAGCAGCACTGGTCTGATGGTGTTGAAAGCGCTGGAGAAGTCAAAGAACATGACTCTCACAGAGCTCCCGGTGGTCTCCAGGTGGGTTAGCGCCCGCTGCAGCAGGTAGATGATGGCATCCTCTACTCCGATGTTGGGCCGGTAGGCAAACTGCAGCGGGTCCAGGGTGGGGCTGACCACAGTGCGCAGGTGAGCTAGGATGAGGCGCTCCATGGTCTTCATCAGGTGGGAGGTCAGGGTGACTGGTCTGAAGTGGGCCGGTTCACTGGCGTGCAGTGTTTTGGGAACCGGTACCACACAGGAGGTCTTCCACAGGGTGGGGACCACCTCCAGGCTGAGGCTCAGGTTGTAGGTGTAGCAAAGGACCTCACAGAGCTCATCTGCACAGTTCCTCAGCAGCCTGGGGGGGATGCCGTCCGGTCCTGCGTCTTTTCTCTGTTTAAGCCTCATCAGCTGCCCTCTCACCTGCATTGGTGTGACTGTGAGGGGGGAGGAAGGCAGGAGAGGTCTGAAGAATCAGCGGAAACGTGGCTGCTAACCCCTTGCTCTGTGTCCTGGTGTCTCCAGAGAACTGCTAACCTGACTAGCCGCCCTGGAGAAGTTCTGCTCTATGTCCTGGTGTTGTTACGAGGCCTGCTAGCCGAGCAGCACTAAGCTGGTGGACCACTTTGAATATCTCGTTATGCTGTCTGGCCTTACCAACGCCCCCGCTGTCTTCCAAGCTATCATTAATGATGTTCTTAGGGACTTCATCAGTTTGTTTTTATCTAGACGACATCTTGATTTTTTTCAAGAATCTGAAACAGCATCAGCAACATGTCTGTCAGGTCCTTCAGCGGCTCCTGTAGAATGAGCTCTTCGTGAAAGCTGAAAAATGTGAGTTCCATCGTGAGTCCTTGGATTCATTTTTGAGGATGAACAGGAGAAGACGGATCCAGGAAAGGTCAAGGCAGTTGAAGAATGGCCCACTCCCACTACCTGTTAACAGCTCCAGCGCTTCCTAGGATTTGGCAACTTTTACCGTATTTGCATCAAGAACTTCAGCTCAATTGCCTCTCCTCTCTCAGCCCTTACCTCCATCAAGAGACCTTTTTTCCTGGACGCCAGCAGCTGATCAGGCCTTCCAACACCCGAAGAGGTTCTCCAGGGCTTAAATTTCTTTTTGGATTGCATATTCGTAATGTTCATGTTTTTATTTCATAGGAATACCAATACAGACTTCTGAAGGATTCAGGAGCCGGCGCCAGTCTGTGATCATCCTGGCACTGGTGCTGGTGAAATCCATAACTCAGCAAACCTTCCCAACTCCACCTGCCTGCATTGATCCCTCACCGGTTCCACCTGTTCTCACCCGCATAAGACCTGTCGTCAGACCAGTGCCACATGGTCTCGAACCGTCCCGGTAAGAACTTTCCAGCGATTCTGAAACACAAACCTGCCTGTTCCCGACCTTCATCTGCCGTCTGTTTCCAAGCCTGCCTGACCCCGTTCTGATTCTGTCTGTCTGTCTGTCTGAGAACTGATTATGTTGGCCTCTGGACCTTGGAACCTGGATTGCCCATCTGAACCTGTCTGTGAGTACCGGTACCCGTCTAACCCCTGTGATTCTCTGAGCCCGGCAATTACTGGACCTGGACTGGAGCTGTCTTTCGAATTGCCCCTTTGTACTGCCGCTGGATCTCTGCCTTCTGTTAATGAACCCGGACCTCCCCAGGAAAGCCCCATACGGACTGCCTGTCTGCCTGATGGCTGCTCAACAGCCCCTGCCTCTGCAAGCCCTGTACACAGACGGACCTCCGCCCCTGGAACTGTTTCGCCTGCCTCAAAGCCGGCTCTAGAACCCCTCCACCAGGTTAGTGATCCAACCTTCCCCACATTTTCCCGTCACCACCAGCTGATCACTAACCTGTTGTCTCTGCCGCAGGGGATTTCCAACCCGAACGTGAGCCATTGCGCCCGAGTTGCTGGGCTTACTTCGTGCTTTTAAATAAAGGTTTTGAAACGTCACTGACCTGTCTTGGTTTGAATCTTGGGTCCAGTTCCTGCACGTTACATAGTCATTCACTTCAGAGCCAAACCCTTCACAACTGACTCATCACTACATTGTGGGAAAAAATCCTGCTGCGACACGTGCATTAATCATATGGTCTCACACATAAATTTTCTGCAAGTATAAAATGTCTTTTTTGATTTTCCGCCTCATTCCTGACAAATAACAGCGTAGACTCACACAGACTTATAAAGAAATACCTCCTTCAATAGTTCTACAGAGGGGAGATATGTCTCTGCCTTTAATCCATCCCTTAGGGAGCAGTGTGCCGCCAACACTCAGCGGCGCTGAGGGAGCAATCTGTAGTCAAGCATCTTGCTCAGGGAACCGGAGTGACAGATTGGATTTCAAACCACCAACCTTTGGGCACTCTCCAAGACACAAACACCCAGCTCTCTAACCACTAGCACTCCCACATAAGGTTCTCTCCCACCACTATACTAACAAGGAGACCCCTTAAAAAACAAACTTGAAACTGTGGGCAGAGGGTTGGTTCTTCAGTATGCTGTCTCAAACAAAACTAAAAGTGAAGCCCAAACTCCAGACTGGCTAAAACTAGGAAACTACCATGAACTCATCATATTAGATGGAAAAACAAAACAAAAACATGTTTGATCCCTTTATTTCATGTGGCAAATGGAATTCAAAGAATAGTGACAAGTTTGTGCTTCATCAACATGAGTGTCTGCTGTGGCATTTGATACTAAACCGCCAACAGCTAAACGTCCACAGGGCTGAACAATAATGAAGGATAATCACATCATGATTACTTGTAAGTTAAACAGAAACGGTTTATTGTTTCATGAAACAAAATTACAGCTGGAAACTGTTAGAAGTAAAGTTTTCAATCATCAAAATGTGCAGAAACACAGAACAGGTCAAAAGTAAGAGAATCACAGAAGAACAACTTCAGTCGGACTAAAGATGTTGATTTTTACCCTGAAAAGCCTCAGTTTTAATGCTGCAACATTTAAACAAGGAGGCCTTTACAATGTAAACTCTGACTGTACATTAAGGTTTACAGTCACATGCTGCTTTACTGTCAGGGGAGACAAGCTGCAGAGAATCAATCAAATGCTGGAAACTGATAAACTGATTGATGAAACGGACTGATTTAAACCAATTCAAGAATCATCTGGCCCTACATGATCTGTGTAGGATGTTCACTCCATCTTCTCCACAGAATAATTCCACTTGCAAACAACACCAAACCAAAAATGAACACACGCTTATCTCTTGTATATGTAACCAAACTCCTAAACAAACGGTAGACTAATACTTCTTTCTGCTGGTGTTTCAGCATGCTGGTGGTGTAGCAGCCGCCATTGTTTTTTGTCACCATCTTTTCAATGGTGTTGATCAGCTGCGCCACCTGGAACCGGTTGCTTCTGGTCTCCTCCGGCTGGTTGTTATTCCAGTATTTATTATCAACGACATGGCACCTCTCTCCGCACCTCGCCACCAGATCTTTCAGAGGTCGATTTCGTCCAATAAACTCCTCGATCTTCATTTCATCAGCCAACTGGTTGCCGTGTGTGAAAACGACTACAGAATACTTAAAAACATCAGCAGAGAAATAGTCCTCTATGTTCCTGATGACCTGTTCCTCCTGTGATGTAAATTTCTCCACTCTCAAAACAAGAAGAAAAGCATGGGGCCCAGGAATGCACTCTGAGACACACCTCACTATCTCACCCTTCAGCTCCTTCTCAGACAGACCTGAATGGAAAAAGCCAGGAGTGTCGATCACAGTGAGGCTCCTGCCATGAACGTGTCCCGTCTCTCCCTGACAGCGAGCCTCCTCTGAGCTGGTAAAATGTTTGGGTCTGAAGACTTCCTTCCCAAAGATGATGTTGGCCAGGCTGCTCTTTCCAGATCCAGTTTTCCCCAACAGGGCAATCCTCAGTGTGTCTGGCAGTAGGAGAAGAAAAATCAATTATAATGGACTTACCAATTATTTTCTACAATTAAACCGCTGCTGCCGACATTAAATATTTCCAAAAATGCAATATACACTCCCTGATTCACGATCTATAAGGCGGTTGACACAACAAGCTAAGCTCCGTCTGCAGACCCCCTTTTATGTAGTCAGTCAGAAACATTTTGTGGTCCATCACTCTGTCCAGTGGATTTCTGAAGAGTGGATATTTTTCCTGTTCTTTGTTACACTCCTTTATTTTTTTACTTTTTTGGCACACTGTCATGTTTACAACCACAAACTTAAATGTATGTTGAAGTGCACAATTTTCTGAAAAGTGAAAAGGGCATATTCACATCTCTGAGTTAATACTTTATTAAAACCCCTTTGGCTCCAATTTCAGCTTCCTCTCTTTAGGGGAACGTCTCTACCTGCTCTCAGATCTTCTGGTTCTGGTCTACCCGTCATAACCAGAACCAGAACCAGAACCAGACATGGAGAAGCAGCATTTAGCTTCTATGCTCCATAAATCTGGAACAAACTTCCAGAAAACTGCAAAGCAGCAGAAACACAGAGTTTCTTTAAGTCAAGACTGAAAACCCACCTGTTTATAATAACAGGAACACTGACCAACATATGTGATGTGTATTGATATTTTCACCTGACACAATTTAATGTTTATTACTGGTCTCATAACGAGTGACCGTTTCAATGTGTTTATGATGATTTTATGTTTTCATGATGTAAAGCACTTTGAGCAGCCTTACTGCTGAAATGTGCTATACAAAGAAACTTCACTTGACTCCCTCACCTGGAGTTGTACTTTTTTTTGCCCTGTTCTTTTATGACAAAAATGCCAGTCTCAGTCAGATTGGGTAAACAATAAATGTCAAGTCTTGTTCTTAATTAAATTTAGGTCTGGACTTAAATCCACTTATTAATTTGCCTCTAAACCATTCCACTATTGTTAAAGTTCCACATCAAACTCAAGTCATGTTCAGCTCCCCTGACCTGCAGCAGAAAAACTTCCCCACAGCATCATGCTGCCATTACCATCTTTCACCACAGAGGTGGTTGAAAAAGGAGGCAAATGCACAGCAAACTGATTAGATTTGCTTGTAAAATATTTCGATAAATATACACTTTCCTTTCTTCCTTTTCACAGCAAGCTTCTACACGTCATATAATTAAAATCCTAATTAAAGACGCTGAAGTTTGTGATTTTAATGTGGTGATTCCAAGGGATGAAAACTTGTTTAAAGGTACTGCAGAAGCTCTTCTTATGTGATCGTGTTGTTTCCCTCCTGCAACACTCTCAGTGCACAGTGAACAATTCTTTGCCTGCTAGGAGAAACAAAATGGGGGAGCCGCCGTCTAGGAGACGGTGCTATAAAGCAGATCTGAAACTGTGAAATTTGCACTTTCACAGTTCACCTCTGTGCTGTTCTTTGTTTTGTTCAGACGGCAGAGTAAATGTTCTGTTTCGTTTCAGATTAACAAGTCTACACTCTGACTGACGGAAGGAAAACAAGACTCACCATTCATGACAAAGAAGAGATTGGAGCCGTGTTTCAGAAAAATGCTGTTGATGGTGTTCGTCCTCGCTGGGAGATTTTTCTCCTGTTGCTGCACTCAAACGTTGCTCGACAACTTAGTTTCACTTTTGCTCTGGCTGAACTCCAGGACCATTTCCTGTAAACCCCCAAGGCTACAGAAAAGGTGTGTGCTATGTCATTTAAGTTTAAAAAACGACCTTGTTTAAAGTGCATTTGTTTTCTATTTCAATAAACATAACAGAAATTATCACAAAAAATCTCATCAATTAATATTAGTCCACCCTGATTGTAGGATATTTTGTATAGATCAACATAAAAACATGGTCTGTCCTGTCCTAGAAACCTGTGTTGATAAGTCTGATCTCCATAAATGCTGCTTTTTACTCAACGTCATCAAGCACAATCATTACTGAGACACTGCAATGTAGTGCTGTTAAAAATGTCGGTTTAATTAAGTAATTGACAACAGGGTTTCTAACAAAGGCTGCAAACTATTTGAAGGAAAATTTTTCTTCCCAGTTTTGGTAAGAATTACATTAAGCCCCTGAAACAGTGATATGCAGTCAAGTAAAAAATATCATTGTTGTAAGTAAAGCGTCTGAAAGTCTAGTTTGGTTGAGCTTGTCCAGAAGTCTATATTTCAGATTTTAGACTCTGGATCAGACTTGTTACCACACCAGTCTGCTGTCAACATACTGGACTGCTTTTCATTTTGGAGAAAAATTAAACTATATTTCCATTACATATATTGTACTAGAGGAGCAGAAGTGAAGGTTGCTGATAAAGCTGACTTTCCTGTATTCTGTCGCCACCCAGTGAAAAGCTTATGGCACTACAGAGAACAGTTTTTGAACATTGCCCACTTCTTGGATCAGATCTCTGTCATCAGCCCTGATTGTAACCTACATCTGCTCCATTTTTTTTCAGTTTTAATTAATGATAACCTTTTCTAAAATGCCATATCATGTTAGGTTTAAACATGTCATGTTCTCTGCCCTGTCAGTGCATTACAGACAGCTGTGTTTTCATTGGTGGAAAATAATTATAATTAACAGAAATAAAGGCTTGAAAACATCCATATGTGTGTAAATACTCTATGTTATGTGCTTCACTTAGTGAACTGATTTACTGGAATAATTTAACTAATGATTTCCTTTATTTTCCTGATATTTTGTCTGCTTACCCCAGAGCCATTTTCTATCTTCTATGGAAGCCATGTTAAGATTTTTAATAACATTCTGCTGGAGATTAGTATTGTTATTTATGTGGATGATATAATCCATTGACAAATGTGTTTTCAACATCATCATTTTGATTTTAAAACTTTTAAAGAAAGCTTTTTAAGTTGTTCATTACTCTTGCCCCAAGTGTTTCTCTGTAAGACAGAATTATTTATTTTAATTAGGGCTGGGCAACGATTAAAATATTTAATCGCGATTAATCGCCCTGATTAATCGCGATTAATCGCATTGTATTTACAAACTCCAAGAATGAATTCAAAAGTAGTGTAAAGAGCACTTTTATTTTAATGTTCTGCTGCCATATGAACAAAAGTGTTGTAACATTTGTAGCACTTATCAGTAACACATATTTAGTGTAAAGCTCAACTTAAACATGTAAAACAAAAAATAGCAATAATAATAAATTAAAGCTTATTGCCACTGACAGGGAATTCTCTTTATGGGAAAAAATCTACCAAAAACAGGCAATTTCTGAGGTAACAGCAGGGAGCAGCATTACCATTTTATGTTCAATACCAAAGTTTAACTTGGCAGTGGTTACAACTAACTTGTTTCTGTCATATTCGATGCTGGAAGAACTTTAAACTGAAATGCTTGCTAACTCGATATGCTTGCGTTGCTTGCGTTTATTTGACGTTAACTCGCGTTTTTTTGTTGTTGCTTTCTCGCGTGCATATAGTGAATGGCAGGGAAAAACAGGCAAAAACACATGGATACTTTGAAACGAGAAGCGACTTCACCGACGGCGTCTAAGCAGACCCCCCCGCTCCGCACAAAACTTGTTCCGGCCGCCAACTCACCGCCTCGCCTAAGCAAATTCCTGCGGGAAACACCGCCTTCCCCATGTCGGCTTTGTTTTTTTCCGGCCAGCACCTTTCTTACTCTGAATCCGAGGTTTGGCTGACAGGGAGGTTATTGCCGCATTATCGCCACCTACTGTTCTGATTCAAACCCCTACACCGCAGCAACAGACCTTCACAAAATAAAAGCATGTGAGCAACATGCGTTAATGCGTGTTAAAGAAAATATCGCCGTTAATAGTCTAATGAGTTAACGCGAAATTAACGCGTTAACTTGCCCAGCCCTAATTTTAATATATGTGTGATAAAAATGCATTTCTGCTCATGTTAAGATACCAACCTGAAGTTGTATGACATATTTATACTTAAATGAAATAATGTAAAGTTTAAATAAGTTCCTTCTATGTACAGGGGAGGATTAGTTAAAGGCAAAGTAGACGTATGAAGTAAAAGTAAAAGCACCTTTCCTTAAATCGGATTTACATTTTTGTCTTTGATTTCTTTTAAATGTTTTTTGCTCTCTGATAGTGTGTGATTATTATCGGGTTGAATCCCTGGTTTGGATTTTAAAATTGTCTTAGAAAGCTCAATAAACAGAACAGGATATCACCTTAGACCTAAAACATCTGTTTTGCAACTCTATTAGAGGATATTCACCTACTGAGCCTGGTTTGGCCTTTGTGAAACAGATAGAGCCAGGATGCACAGATCTTACTAAGTCAAGCCTGGCTTTATCTCTTTTCTTGAATTTCTAAATTCTGCTTTTGTGAAACAGGTTTCTGCAAATGTCCTTAAGGTGATAAAAGGCTGACTGAATTTTCTTTAGATGTTGTTGAAGGTTCAGGTCTGGGTCCATCCCTACACCCAGATTTCAGGCCTGATCAGTGGTTACTCTTCCATTGGTTCAAAAATTATTATTTCAGTTTTGTTTTTATTCAACTGTAGAAAATGTTAGCACATGTAAAGGAATACAACACATTGGTCCTTTGTTATTTAAATTAGCAGCTGAAGTTCTTTCTTTAAATCAAGATTTTCTGTGAAAGAGGTAAATGTTATATGCTAGTTATTTGGAAAACTTTATTAAATTTACTATATTCAGTTTCTGACCACTTTAGAGAATATAAGGGTAGTTATATTGGACAGACTGCCAGGCTAAATTGAGGATATCTTGACTATTGTAATAAATCAAATATAAGGAAATGTGTCAGGCTAATCTATATTGATTTATTTATATACAATATTATGCTGTAAAATAGTAATGTGAATGTTCTGGACTAACTCAGATATACTGAAATGCATAAAGCTAATATTTAATGATTAATTTAAATATAAGAATAATATGTCCTCGGCGTGGCCCCTTTTATTTTGAAACGTGGGTAAGGTTTAGAGTTTGATGAAAGGGCTCTTAATCTCTCTGTAATCTGACTGTCATACTTTAGGAACAATAAATAAATGCCATCACATTATTTAAGTGGTAAATCAAAGAAACACTTTCTGACGTGGCATATCATTTTGGATCAGCTTAAAAAGGTAAAACTATCTGCTAAAGATCTGTATGACAGTATTTACGTCAATGCAAATGACCCTGCAGCAAAATCAAAAGTGAAACGAAACTGCAGAGCAGCTTTGACCTTGAAGAGAGAGCAACACTGCCTTTAAACTCAACGTTTTTTCAGAAACCCAACAACTGAATACACGGTCTTCACACTGTTTTCAAATCATCTTCGTCATGGCACGTGAGTAACTTTTAGTTCCTATAGTTTGTCTGTAAAAATAAACAAATTATAACTTGACTTGTTTTTAACATTGACTAATGATTTCCTGTATTTTCCTGATCTTTTGTCTGTCTACCCCGCAGCCATTTTGTTTTACCCCGAACATCTTTTATGGAAGCCATGTTAAGATTTTCATTAACATTCTGTGGGGGATTAGTATTGTTATTTATGTGGAGGATATAATTCATGAGCAATTTGGTTTCGACGTCATCATTTTGATTTTAAAACTTTTAAGGAAAGCTTTTTCAATTGTTCATTACTCTTGCCCCAAGTGTTTCTCTACGGAAGAGGATTAGGGCCATTCAAAAAAAAAAAAGTCAATTCAATTCAGACTTTTTTCTCAGTATTCTGAGAATAAAGTCAGAATTGAATTGACTTTTTTTTTTTTAATGGCCCTAATCCTCTTCTGTATTTCTCTGTAAGACATAGAATTGCTCATTTTATTTTATGTGTATCTTAACATTTTCTACTCATGTTAAGATACAAACCTGAGGTCATGTAACATGTTTATATTTAAATGAAGTAATGTAATGTTTAAATAAGTACATTCTATGTACAGGGGAGGATTAGTTAAGGAAAAGTAGATGTATGAAGTAAAAATAAAAGCACCTTTCTTTGAATTAGATTTACATTTTTTTAATGATTTCTTTTAAATATTTTTTGCTCTCGCATAGTGTGTGGTTATTATTGGGGTAAATCCCTGGTTTGGATTATTAAATAACTATCTGAAACATATATTTCAGATATCAACAGTCCCATTGTGACTAGTTATAAAGTAAATTGAGATAGCATGTTTTTTTGTTTTGACTACTCTTAATTCTAATTAAAGATATCTCAAATTACCTCATTATTCAAGATAACACAAATGTATTTTAAATATCTCAATAAATGACTCAGCAAATTAAATTGCAAATATCTTGAAAGCAAATAATGACTGCAAAACTAAATGAGGCTACCATTTTGTAGAATATTCTTGTATTTCACTTTTACTTGTCCCCATGTTCTAGTGGGTCCCGTGGAGGCTCTGATATAAAAGAACAAAGTAAATTTGAGATCATTAAAATGCAAAAATTCATACTGTAGAATATGATAGAAGCATCTACCATGTACAGTATTTACGCATTTAATTTGTCTGCTGCTTTTTGCCAGCCCTCTCTCCTGGCTTTAGCAGACTTTGAGGTGTTCCCTGTCGTTTTAATTAATGACTCACATTCGGCATAACCTTCCGTTAAAAGCACTTGTCCTGGTTGGGAGAAAAACTGTGGGCGTTCTTTGGCCATGCTGAACAGCCAATAGCAGCGTTGCTGATCGTTGTTTCTACTATCGATACATTTCCCCTTTTAAAGTGACGCATGAACGCGCTGTTGTCTCAGATAACTCAATCCAGCGATACTAATCATAAACAACAGGTCCGTTCGATAGACATCATAAACACAGACGCGTCATTGGGTGGGTTCTGCCTCTGCTGCGATGCGTCAGAGCGTCCGCCATGTTAAATGTGGCAACTTTTTGCTTTTATATGAAAGAACATGGCCCAAAAATGTGACTTCCTCCTGCACACACTGCATTTAGATTTTGAGACTTTATGGCCTATTTTATAGAGATGTTAAAGCTATTTTACATGTCTGTCCTGCATTGATTAGCTGATTCGGTACAGATTAACAAATCATCAATGTATTAAATGAGAAAGTTTCCACAAGTCAAAGTCAAGTCCGTCAGACACAAGGGGAATACTATGTAAGTCATTTGAATCATTATGTCACTGTCAGGTGTCGCAGCATTTACTGCTGAGACAAAATGTTAAGGCACAGGAGCAGCTGGAAGCTTCCATTCGTATGCATACAAAGATTTATCTAGGGCCCAAAGTACTGCAGTAAAGTCAAAGTCCTGAGTGTGAACCGTCAGTCCGTTAGAGCTTGAAATGATAATGTCCAATCTACACATCAAAGCTCTATCTATAAGATTTAAAGGACACAGATGAGACACCAAAAGAAAATGCTTCAGCTGCGCTCCCTACGGAGTGGAACACTTTAAAAGAAACAGAAAAACTTTCCCTAACTGAAAGCTGAGACAGAATAAACATAACAGCCACTGAGCTTTGGCTGTTCCTCAATACATTTAGCAGATAAGAGTGAGTTGCACCCGAGTCAACAACAAAACAAATTTCTTCATCTATTACCAGCATCTTTAAAGGCATTTTTTAAAAAGGACAGGGGTTTTTGTGTGGAGATACGTGCCTGATGTAACAGCTGTGGCACATTCTAAGTGTGCGATGGCCTCTGAGCAAACTATGTGGATCAGTAGAAGCAGGTATCATTTTAGCATTCAAACACAAGTGTAGCGGTGTGTGTGTGTGTGTGTGTGTGTGAAGCCTCACGCCCCAGGTCACCAGAAAAATATTTTCCCCTGCCCTCTGTTTCAGTTCAGAATTTGGTTTTAGCATTCATTGCAGCAGAGTCTGGAGGAGGGGGAGACACCCCCGAGGCCTTTGAGGTTCCGGAACCCATTTTTACCACAAGCGGCACGTCTGCCCCTCCTGGCTTTCTCCTTTATGAGGTGTAGAAATGCTAAAACCACCCGCAAAACCCTTTGTCTTGCTTGGTCCTATTGTTGCCAATAGACCAGCCCTGTTCTCCAGACAGGGTCAGGCCCTCGCGCTGATGTTCCCACTCCACCAACTCTGCAAAATTAAACAAGTATTAGGAGATGATGGTTAATGTACAATAAAATGGTTTAGAGCAGTGTCTCACTCAGAAATCATCACAGAATTTTCTTTGATTCAGATCCGATCAGCCAGGAGCTGCAGGCAGGTTCCAGGACTCCCCTTTTTTTCAATGTAGGTGGACTGAAGATAGGTCTTCAGGCTGGCCAAGCGTCCTTATCCCTCACCACACAGTCCTCCTGGCATGTCGGATCCTGCCGACAACGCCAAATTGTAATGGATAATAATAATTATCAATTAAGTGAGCACACCACTCATGAAAACAAATGATGCTTCGTTTGTCTTTAAGTTTTTTTAATTCAAAGGCATGAGCGTTTGAATGTCTCTGTCCCCTAATGCAGTCAGAAAACAGAGCAATGAGAAAAAGAACACACTAACTTTTATACATTCTGGGTTAACGAAGAAAGGCGGGGTGACCCAGAGAAGATATGATCAGAGTTACATACATCAATAAAAATGTTCACAACAAGAGATATCTCAAAATTGTTTTTACTCAGGTGGTGTTTTTATATCAGATATCTTTATCATTCTGAATTCTTAGAGCCACAGGTAATTGCCTAGACGAAGGTGATTTTATGTTAAAATGGCTTGTCATGCTGTGCATAAACATCATTCTCCATCACTGACTGACTGGGAAACCAATGGGAAAGGCTAGTCCACTGGGCTTATATATTGACAGTAGTTATACAATTACAGCGGTCCGGGTGACATTTGGGGACAAGCCGACGTAAAAACATTTTAGAGACTTGTTAGAAGTTGCCATGCTGACAGAGCTTTGTGCAAACCACTCATTAACAGTAGCCAGATTTAGGATGATGGTTAAATGCTAGGCTAATGAGAAGATGCAACAGGCTAGCTGTTGGTGCTTGTAACAACAGTTTTTTGACTTTCGCGGTACTTATCATCTCACTGTTTCATCGTAGCAGAGTTGGAAGCGAGCAGCATAGCTTAATAAAATCAAAATATTTGATCAATCATATTAAAACAGTATATTGGCCTTATATAGTATGTTAGCTAACGCCTGCTACAGCTCCTGGGGAGCGGTGGAGGAAAGTAATGATCCCCCGTCATGACTTTTTCAAACCCCACCCAAACATGTCTATCCAACCAATCGTGTTTTACACAAACTCCTCCCACACCACTAGACATTCACTACGCAGACTTCATCCTTGTGTGATACACCCCAATGTGACATCATTTCAACACTCGTCATTTCTACTCATAACCACAAACTTGAATTTGTGTCCACAGCAACGAATACTTGTTGTCGTAGAAAATAGAGTTGTATAGTAAGTTGTATTCACAAGACTTTGGAATCCAAGCTTTAGATTCATACTCACTCAAAAACATTCCTAACCCACAACATTTTCAGAATCAGATAAATGGAAGCAAAATTTGTATTTTATACTGTATTGTACAATATTTTGAATGACATACAAATATGAATCTGAAATTGTTAATATCATGCACACTTCTTTTGACAGCTTTCCTACTCCCTAGCCATTTATGTCCTGGCAAGGCAGCAAATTTTCCAGTTAGAATTCCACAGACTGCCAGTGGGTCCTTGAGCAAGACCTTTAGAACCAGAATCCTCCCTGGGCACCAAACACTGTTCCTTATATCAGGGTTCTCAAGCCTTTCATGACCAGGGACCCTTTTGCAGCGTTAGACATATTTCAAGAACCCCTTTAGATTCCTCATGCTGACAGTATTTTTAAAAAGCCATTTTTAATGTTAAATACATTAAGAATTATGTATGCTTTTTTTTTTAAAAATAAAAAAAAATATATATATATATAAGATCCTCATTCTCAATAAACCCAAACTCGAACTGTTGTCATACTTCCTAATTTTTGGTTTTATCTTACTTGATGAAGTGGACGAAGTTAAATATTCGTCCATTGTGTTACTTTGCCTCCTCAGGCCCGACAACAAACGTTTCACAGACCCCCAACATGTTGTTCGTGGACCCTGGGGGGTTCGGGGACCCCAGTTTGAGGGCCAACTGTGTTAGATAAAGAGGACACATTTGTTAGAATGTGCAAAACTGGCAATGATGAATAATGTGACTCCAATGGAACATCATGTGCTTTTCCATTTGTGGTCAATATTTAATTGGATTTATTTTATTTTCTTCTAGGATCAAATGAAACAAAGATTGTCCTACTGGGAAAAACTGGCGTTGGGAAGAGCAGCCTTGGCAACACCATACTGGGAGACAGTCTGTTTAAAGGTTTATTATCTCCAGAATCTGTTACAAACAAGTGCAACGCAGAATCTAAATATATCAACGGAGAACGTGTCACAGTTATTGACACTCCTGGCTTCTTTGACAACACATTGGAAGAAGAGAAGCTGAAGGCTGAGATGATTAAGTGTATCGAACACTGTTCAGCCGGGATTCATGCATTTCTCATTGTGCTGAAAGTGGACCGATACACAGACCAGGAGAAGGAAATCATTAAGATGATCAAGCAATATTTCTCAGAGGAAAGTCTGAAACATGCTGTGGTTGTGTTTACACATGGTGACCAGCTTGAAGAAGGGCAGACCATTGATGAATTTGTTGGAAAGAGTAAAGATCTGAAAGAGCTGGTGGATAAGTGTGGTGGAAGGTGCCACGTTGTTGATAACAAGTACTGGAAAAACCAGCAGGATGGATACAGGAGCAACAGGTTTCAAGTGAAGCAGCTTCTCAAAACAATAGAAAATATGAAACAAAACAAGGGCGTCTACACAAACGAGTTCCTTCAGTTAGTAGTGGGGCATATTTTGAAAATCTCAGTTGGAATCACAGTTGGAGCATTGCTGGGAATGTTACTTGGTGCCACGGTGTTAGTTCCATACGTTAGTTTAGACATCGCAAAAGCCATTGGTGCAGTGGCTGGAGGTGCAGTGGGGGTGCCTCTAGTTTACAGTAGCAGAACAATAAATGAAGGTGTGCAGGTAACAGCTAAAATAATAGTCAAGAAAGGTGGGAACATGATAAAAATCATATGTGCAAACAATTTCTTTCAAGCAGAGGATTTAAAAAAACTTTGTTAAAGCTTCAAATTAAGAATAATTAAATCACAAGTGGAAGATGCTGGAGACTGTACATTTGTTTTTTATGTTTTAGATGTTTTTCATCCTGGAGGGATAAAACTGGAAAATGAGTAAAAACCTTAAAGCAAACTATAAAAGAAATACAGTAAAATGGTTGTATAATTCAAATTGTATTGTTTTTTCTACTTGTGAGAAGCTCTTCCAAGTGATTTATATTGTGAGGCTGCTTATAAAATGTTTTCAAAACAGCAATGGGGAAGATTGTTGAAGTAAATAATGTAAAATCAATGAACCAATGAAGTAGAAAATGGCTATTTCAAATTACATGAGCTATGATTTTTGCCCAACCAATCTTTTTGAAGTGACCAAAGTCTGAAATGTAGCTTCAGATTATATACTGTACTCTGTAAATGGATTGTGTATATATATATATATTTTTTTGCATGATGTAGAAAACAAGTGCATGGTCTTAAACTATCTGACTGTATGTCCAAATGGCTATGTTAATATAAAAGGCTTGATTAAAACCACAGTCATGAACAACGTTGTGTCTTCAAACTCATTTGTGGAACTAAGACGACCTTAAACTCTTCTCACTGTTAAGCCCCTTTCACACTCACAACCTTACCCCGTAATGAATTTACTGGTAATTTACTGGATCAGGGTTATGTGTGAATAAAGCCAGAACTGATTTACTGGATAAAACTGACCTGGCAATTTACCGGCTCAAGACCTAGTATCATACCGGTAATTAGGCTGGAGCACTCTAGTGTGATTAAAAACTTTATATTTCTATGTAAGGTACACAT
The DNA here is from genome assembly GCF_011125445.2 of Fundulus heteroclitus. Taxonomy (NCBI): domain Eukaryota; kingdom Metazoa; phylum Chordata; class Actinopteri; order Cyprinodontiformes; family Fundulidae; genus Fundulus; species Fundulus heteroclitus. Next base: position 82,082 of record NW_023396692.1, on the reverse strand, counting down.
TGGCGTGATTACATAAAGCCAGGCATACATTGTTAGATATTTCCAATCGTTGCACTCATATACAGCTCAAACTGTACGGTGAAACCACAGGGTTTAAAAGTTCACTGCTCACAATATCTGTTATTACACTGTACGGCCCGACGCTCTGATGCGACCTGACTGCTCACACTGTACGTCTAAAAACCACACGTCGGACTCAGCCCGGTAGAGAGATGGTGCTACTCGGAGTCGTCTACCTTGAAGCCAAATGTCAACAGTAGAAGAAGAAAAAGGTTGAAGTATCGATGCTCACTGTTAAATATGAGGCTCACTACAACAAAACACGCTGCCTTGGCAATTCTACGAGTTGCTCCTCCGTAGTTGCTCCCATGTTTTTGTTTGAGGAGACGAAGAAGAATTTCCCTGTTTGCGCATGCGCAGTGCACGAGGTTGGGGGAAAATAAGCTCATAGACGCTCGTAACTCTGCTTCAACAGCAGGATCACTCACAAGGGCCGACTGAATGTCAAACATGTTTGATTTTCATCCAACCGTCCGATACCTGATCAGGAGGTGGTCGTTAGAGCAAATCACCCCTCGGTATCCCCTGTATACTATACGATGCACAATGAAGCTGAAACTCGGCCCAGTCCAAAAGAATTCTCGCACGACGGCCCAAAAAGGGCAGAAACTCGAACAGTGTATGCCTGGCTTAAGACAATCATAGTCTTTGTTTAGCTCCTCCATTGAGAAATGTACTGAAATTATATTTCTTCTGTAGTTTTCATAAAGCTTCTAATCCTTGTTACGCCCCCAAGGTCTAGGGGTTCAGGGGTGGCAACATAAAAATGTGTCCAGAGAAACGAATGGAATAAAAAAGGTGATTTATTACAAAAGGAATGGGTTTTAACAAACACAAAACAATACAAAACCCAAACGGGAAAAGAAACACACACATGCACCAAGCTTCCCAAACACAAGCTTCTGGCTTGTACGAGGTTAACCTAAGCAGATTCAAAGTACTAAACCAAACTTTGGTTACGTACCGTAACCCCAGATTCTATGAATATAGGCGTAGCCCTTTAAGGCTCTCGCTAGTGGGTTTATCCCTTCGCGCGTGCAAGTACTGAAAAACTTTAGTCCTGTGGGAGAAAATTATTTAACTATTAACCTTTAAATAAAAGAAAGAAAGACTCGAGGAAAAATGGCGTTCCCTTTGTCTTGACAACGAGAATTCTTCTTTATTATGACTAGAACGTACAAACGGGTTCCAGCAGAGAATTCTAATATTCAGATACAGAGCTTGTCTCTTTAAAGGCTACTGATGTGTGTACGTTAAACACAAGAGTCTGTGTGTCTCCATTGCTGTGTATGTGTTACAAGCTATTGACGTCAAGTTGGCAACTGGATGAAAGTTCTGGGAAGTGTTTATCACAAAAAGTACAAAAACGATTAATTCCGCTACTTGACATATCTTGGAACGCTAAAGTTAAACAATGATATCCAGATGTCTACTCTCTTATACTCCCATTGGCGAGAGCCAGGAAAAGGTCAAAATGACCCTAACTCCCATAGTCCACGCCCACCTGCTGTGTGGGCCTCACTCCGGTCAGTATAAATAATGGTCAGACCGGACAATCGGTTCCCAAATAGCTATTTTGCTGTTTGCTCACAAGCCTGAGCCACCTGTTCTCACAAGGAGCTTCACCTCAGCCTCCAGAGTGCGTAATGATGCACTCAGAAGCGCCATGCGCAGCTGAACAAGTAAACTGTTCTCTGTTCAGGGTGGAGGCTGAATGACAGACCTGAGTCTGTGAACAGTGATAACGAAGGTTATGAACTGTAACAGTAACGCTGCATAGAACTAGCCAAAGGCTCGCAGAGATAACACTCATCAGTCATTAAGATGTCATCCTCTCTGTAGTGGTGCATACCACAGCACAGAGGTCTGGGCAGAGGATGAGACCAAACCTGCTGCTGATGACGAAGAGGATAAGTTACGAACTGTAACCGTCTAACAATGAACAGAGCAGGTGAACAACCCCTGAGAGGGTCAGGAAACAATTAGCAGCTGAACCATAATGCTGCAACATAAACATGCCTGCTCGTTTTTGTCTTCATCATCTCTGGTCACAGAGAGAGAAGATCAACAGAAGTAACTTCTCTGGAGGCTCCAACCCAGAGGAAACATAAGCCTGAGAAATAGCCTCACACAGCCAGTGTGAGAGGCGCTGCGCAGATAAAGGCTGTCCTGCAGAATTGTCTCTGTAATGCACAGACAGGCGCTCTGTGCAGCGCAGTGCAGCCGTGCGCGCCACGTAACACGAGAGCGCGCGCACGGGACAGAGGAGATGGCGTGTGACTTCCTCCTCAGAGTTATGAGGAGGAGGATAGAAGCCATTCAAAGTTATCATCCTCGACGTGAAAGAGTTTGTGATGCTCTTGGGTGCAAAAGCAGGATTAGGACGCAGCACAGCTGAGCTGCCACCCCCCTATATGCTGAGACAGAAAGGAACAACAAACCTTCATGACAAGAGGAAATAGCCGCAGTATAAGTCTTAATTGTGCTGAGGACTAAATTCCTGTCCATGAGCAGCTGGAGAAACGTCAGTATGCAGGCTAGAGGACATGAAATGGGATCCACGCCTTTCTCCGCACACCAGCGCTCAAAAGCTTTCCATTTTGACGCATATAGTGCTGTTGTAGAGGCGCCCGAGCCTCTCTAAGCGCTCCCGTTCAGCGACTAGGCCCAGAGACGCTGGCCTATTTCCGGGTAGCTCCTGATCGCTCCTCCTGCCTGGAGGAGCGCATCCTCCCTCCACGGCAGCTTCCACGGGCGGCCTGACAGCAACTGCTGCAGGTTGGAGAACCACGGAGCTCCTGTGCGCTCGGGGGCTATCAGAATTACCCGATGCTGTTCGCCAGGAACCCGGTCCAGGAGCCGCTGTATCAGCGGGACCGGAGGGAAGGCGTAAAGGAGCGTATGTGGCCACAGATGAGCGAAGGCGTCCACTCCTAGAGGAGGATCCTCCTTCGGGCTCAGGGAGAACCACAGCTGACACTGTGCGGTCTCTCGTGTGGAGAACATGTCCACTGCTGGCCTGCCGAACCTGCTCCAGATCTGAGAGATCAGGTCGTGGTGGAGGGTCCAGTCTCCGTGACGAGGACCCCCTCTGGACATGATGTCCGCTCTGGACATGGTGCCCAGCACAGCAGCCGTCTGGCCACGTTCAGCAGCTGAGCTGAGCGCGCGCCCCCTTGCCGGTTTATGTACGCCGCTGCGACCCTGTTGTCGGTGTGGATCAGAACATGCTGGTCCCGCAGCAGAGGAGCAAAATGCTGAGTCACCTTCAGCACCGTGAGGAGATCCAGCACGTTTATAAGATTAGATTAGATTAGATTCAACTTTATTGTCATTACACAGGTACAGGTACAAGGCAACGAAATGCAGTTTAGGTCTAACCAGAAGTGCAATAGCAGCAAGTGCAGGATAAGCAGTGGTTCCATAAGTACAGGACATGGGTTATTACTGAATAAATATAGAGATGTATACTATTATAGACAGAATTTTACTGATCGATTTGTCCTATGAGTATAATATATAGATAACTAGTATTGTGAACTAGATTTACAGCTGGATATGTACCGAATATACTATACAGGTGGGTATTACTATGAATAGAGTTTTACATATATGTACAATAGCATAATATACAGATGATTATTATAACAGAGTTTACATGTACTATGAATATATGTACAGGTGGCTATTACTATGGGCAGAATTGTGAGCATGATATACAGGTAGCTATTATGGGGCCAAAATAGTAGCTTTAACATTTGCAAATGTGTGTGGAGAGTTGTGTGTCTGTATCTCGATTTGTGTATGTGCAGTGGGATTTGAAAATGTGTAAATAAATCTGTAAATGTGTGAGGAGATTTGTGTGTCTGTACAACAATCTGCAAATGTGTAAAACTACTTGTGTGTAATCCGTTTTGCAAATGTGTAAAAAATCCACAAACCTGTATTCAGATCTGGGGTCTAAACTAAGTAATGCCGAAATATCCCTCCGCCTCATAATGCACTGCAGATCATCCTGACAGGAGCAGAGTAAACTCAGAAAGAGCCGCTCTGCCTGTATTTTCTGCAGTTTACGGTTGCAATAATTGATGAAAACTGCTGAAAGTAGATTAGGCGGTGCAGATCACAATTTTGAGCAGGGATTGGTTCTAAAGATGAGTTTTAAACTCATCGTATAACATTGCAGAACCCAACCCATAAACCGTACTTTAATGCTTATTTGTTGTCTTTTTATGTTCCTAAAATGTAAAATTATAAATTTGATTTAAATTTAAACGCTTAATACCATGTCTATCTTTGTTTAAAAGGTTAAAAAAAAATTTTGGCATGAAAACGGATATTTATTTACAAGGGGACAAATAGGGCATTGGGACTTGCTCTACAGCCGATCCCGCAACCTGACGTCACAAACTGGGAGGTGGCAGTACTGTTCTTCACCAAGATGGCGGCCCCCATAAAAAGACCTTCAAATGAAAATTACTCTTAATTAAAAAAGCTTATCATTTATTGAACAGTATGTAATAATTGTATATTTAAACATTGTTCTTTGTGTTTGAGATGATAGCAAATTTAATCTGTCAATATCTGTTGTTTTCCCTTATCATCCAAAATTGAGTTAATTGCATAACTGCACATTTACACATTTGCACATATGCTTCAGAATGCTGGACTGCTGAAGCCACTAAATGGACTGTGAACTGATGAAACCCAAAACGGACACTGCACCACACGCGCATAACAGCACATTTACACATTTACACATATACTTCAGACTGTTGAACTGCTGAAGCCACAAAATGGACTCTGAAATGCTGAAGCCACAAATGGACTCTGTACCACATTGGTATGTTACACGGTTCTAATACTACTCTACTGGATACCGTGAATAGTACACTGTCTATTTCCTCTGCATTATCTACATTGTTACTTTGTATTACATCGTTTACATTTCAATTGTTTACATAAATTGCTGCTGCATCTGGATACCGTGAATAGCACACTGTCTATTTCTAATGCATTGTTTACATTGTCTTACATTTCAATTGTTTACAAAAATCGCTGCTGCTTCTTTATCCTGAAAATTAGTGCAATTTACTGTGATTTTTCAAGCTGTATGAAAACGAAATTTTGTTCTGTACGCACTCTGTGCATACAAAATGACAAATCTATCTATCTATATCTATCTATCTATCTATCTATCTATCTATCTATCTATCTATCTATCTATCTATCTATCTACTACAGTGATGCAAGTGTATCCAGAGCATAGTTGTGAACTATAAATAATAACTGCCGAATTGATCAAATTTCAAGTAGAGGACTTGCTGTATATGCATGACTTACCTTGTCACTCCTCAGAGCAGAAATACATTCCTCCGACAAATGATGACTTCTTAAAAAGAAATAATCTCCCTCCGTCTCTCCTCTTCTCCATGACACTCAAATATCCCGCGAGCGGATGCTGGGTTATGTTGCGTTGTTATGAGGAGAAAATTATCTTGTTCTAGCAAGATAAGTCTGTCATTAAAACAAGAAATGTTTGCCGTTAAAGGGAAAAAGTTATATAGTTATAACAAGTTGCCTTGTCAGCCGTCTGGAAGCAACACGCTTTGGTACAATCCTTGAAAGTCACGTGACCTCCCACAGCCGGAAGAGGCAGCCTGTGAGCCTGTGAGCCTGCGCTCGGGGTTACAAATCGAGAAAATACACATACAAATCCTTTTACGCATTTGTGCATCTCACTCGGCAGAAGTGTAGCAAAAAGCACATGTGTAAAGAGAGCCAACCGAAAAACCGCTTGACTTGTAACCAATGATTTGTCTGTATTCCTGGGTCTTGAAGCGAAAATACTTCAGACACAAGTGTCTCTGTGTGTGCTTACAGATTGATCTACACATTTGCAAATCTTAGTACACATTTTCAAATCTCAGTACACATTTGCAGGTCTGAATACAGATTTGTGGATTTTTTACACATTTGCAGATCTGAATACAGATTTGTAGATTTTTTACACATTTGCAAAACGGATTACACACAAGTAGTTTTACACATTTGCAAATTGTTGTACAGACACACAAATCTCCTCACACATTTACAAATTCATTTAAACATTTTCAAATCCCACTGCACACACACAAATCGAGATACAGACACACAAGCTAGTATTTTGGCCCCAAAGCTATTACTATAAAATGAATAAATGGAGTTTGGACAGAAGCTATTTAAATTAAAGTGCAGTGGAAGGTAATTGCATATTACAGTTAAAGTATGGTATTGCAAATGTATATGTAAACAATTGTGAATAAACAGTCTGTCATGATTTGTCTTTGGATGAACCCGGACACAACACGCACACACAGAGCTAGTCCTTAAAGTGAGTTTATTAAACAGGATGGAAGGTTAATGACGAGAGGAACCAGAGTCTTTTATGGACGGAGATGAAGGGTGCAGAAGATGGCTGACAGCAGGAGTGTGGACTGACCAGGAGGAAACTCTGGAGCGGAGGACCTGAGACCGTGGAACAGCTGCGGACCGGAGAACGTGGAACTGAGTTGCTGAACGTGAGACCGTGGAACTGCTGCGGAACTTGAGACCGTGGAACAGTTGCGGAACTTGAGACCGTGGAACTGAGTTGCGGAACTTGAGACCGTGGAACAGCTGCAGAACGTGAGACCATGGAACTGAACTTGAGACTGTGGAACTGTTGCAGAACTTGAGACCGTGGAACTGAACTTGAGACCGTGGAACTGCTGCAGAACTTGGGACCGTGGAACTGAACTTGAGACCGTGGAACTGCTGCAGGACGTGAGACTGTGGAATAGTTGCAGAACTTGAGCAGAACGGAACCCAGGAGACGTGAACAGGAGAAGAGAACTTGAGCAGGAACAGAAGCGTGTCTAGAGTTGAGGCTGGCTGGAACAAAACTGAAGTGAAGGCTTCTGACGGAGCAAAACATGGAAACTGAGCTGATACAGGGTTCTCGCAGAGACTGAGCAGGAGAAGAACACTATGGACCGGCGAGCAAGAACAGACTGAGGTGAGTATAAATAAGGAAGGAACCAGGTGAGAGCAGTTGAAGGTTGATTGCAGCCTGACAGGTGGAATCAATTATTCTGAGCAGGAAAGGGAGAGAAGCAGCAAGGCTCAGACTGCAGCCTACAAGCTGCATCCTGACACAGTCAGCAGTGCAAATCAATATTCAGTCAAGGTGAGTAGTGCAAGATGCATGTAAACAGTTGTTACAATAGTAACCATGAGGAGTGCAAATCAATATACAGTCATGATGAGTAGTGCAAGATGCATGTAAACAGTTGTTACAATAGTAACACTCAGGAGCGCAGGTGAACATTACAGTCAAGTAAATAACAGAATAACAAAATGGAGGTAGGTGTGAGGAGGGAGAGGAGAGTCTATCAGTGAGGGTTAGAGTTCAATAAAGAGACAGCACTGGGGAAAAAGCTGTTCTTTAGTCTGCTGGTTCTGGTCCGGAGGCACCTGAAACGCCTGCCGGAGGGCAGGAGAGAAAACAGTCTGTGGGCTGGGTGAGAAGAGTCCTTAAGGATACTGCTCGATGTAGGCAGCGTTTCTTCTGGATGTGCTCAATGGTGGGTAGTGGAGTCCTAGTGATGTATTGGGCAGCTTTCACCACCCGCAACAGTACAACTCCCATACCACACTGTTGCACACTTGGTCAGGATGCTTTCTATTGCACAGCGATAGAAGTCGAGGATAGCTGATTTTTCCTCAGTGTCCTCAGGAAGAAGAGGCGCTGGTGAGCCTTCTTGACCAGGCAGGAGGTGTTGGTTGACCAGGACATATCCGCTGAGATGTGGGTCCCCAGAAACTTGAAACTAGAGACACACTCAACAACCATTCCATTGATGGGGATGGTGTCGTGCCTGCCTCTTGAATCTTTTCTGAAGTCCACGATGAGCTCCTTCGTTTTGGTGGTGTTGAGGGGCTGGTTATTTTCAGTGCACCATGTAGCCAGGTGCTTGATCTCCTCCCTGTAGGCTGTCTCATCGTTGTTGCTGATGAGTCCAATCACCGTAGCATTGTCCGCAAACTTGATGATGGAGTTGGATGCGTACACAGGCTTGCAGTCGTGACCGGAGTTTATGTGGAGAGACGTGTGGTCTGGCCACTTCTCTCCCACTACCTGGGACAGACACGTTCCTTCCCAGTCTGACAGCGGTCTGTGAACACCGGGACATGTGACGTAGGTCTGCTGAGGGGAACTCCCTCTGACAGACTGGGGGGGTCCCCAGTGGGCCAGGTCGTCTCCCACTGAGGGAAGAACTGCAATCATCCGCCTCTTCTGGTGCACAGGGTCTATGCGCAGATGGGTGAACCATCTCTGCAGGCGCCTAATATGAAGCAAACCAAGCAGAACCACCACATGGGCCACTGACGTCATCCCCAGCAGCCGCATGATGGACAGAGCTGTCACTGGCCATTTCTCAATTCTTGAGAATGCGAGTCCGTACTCGCATTCTCGTCAAGTCCGGTCTTGGCAAGAACACAGGAAGATCGGACTTGATGAGAACGTGAGCATGCAGCACGTATTGTGTATTGGAACAGAAGTATACTCGTGTACTTGTGACGTCATCACACCCGCAGTTCTTGAGCATTTCTTTAACATTCAAAACTATTTATACACTAGACCATCATATCTTATTGAAAACATTTTTTTTTATTAATTTCTAAAAAGTCTAAAAAATATCAAAAAAATTACAGAACTCTGGGTATAAAACCAGTAATAGCGGGAATTTCTTTGCTGGGAGTTGTAATGGTCGTAGTTGTAGAGGCAATTCAATATTTTTAAAAAATCGGCACTTTGTAGAAGCAAAATGAGAAATATGAGCAATATTGCTGTTGCTTTGGTCATTGGTCAGCTTTACCACCAGGGTGAAGAGGAGATTATGCAGAGGTTTGGTAAACATCAAATGGGTCAGACTGGGTCAGACTGCTTAGCAGCCAGCAATGGGAGTAAAAGAGAGGAAACATCTGGATGGAGAGCGATAACATTGTTTAACTGTAGTGTTCCAAAGATATGTCAAGTAGCGGAATTAATCGGTCTGTTTTTGTGCTTTGAGCTAAACGTACCACAAGTGAAGTACAGCCTGCCAAGAAGCTGGACTTTACTATCTGGCAATACACACCAATGGAGACACACAGATTCTTACTGTAACGCTCACACATCTGTGTGTTATAAAAAGGCCTGTTCACTGTATTGTATTTAGAACTTGTTGCTCATACCCGTTGTACGTCTGAGTTGAATTAAAGTTCTCATTGGCCAGACAGAGGGACCTCATCTCTCCGAGTCTTCTTTATTTTTTAATACCGGCCTGCTCCTGCTTATCTCTGAAGGCCCATCTTACTCCGGCTTAAGATTTGTCAGTAAAGGTGAAACAATTAGGGCTGCATGGGTCTTTCTGCATGGAGTTTGCATGCTCCAGTCCCTGTGCATGCGTGGGTTCTCTCCGGGTACAAGAACATGACTGTTAGGTTAATTGGCTTCTCCAAATTGTCCTAAGGTGTGAGTGTGTGCGTGAATGGTTGGTTGTCCTGTTTGTGTCTCTGTGTTGCCCTGCGACAGACTGGCGTCCTGTTCAGGGTGTACCCTGCCTCTCGCCCATTGAAATGCTGGACATAGGCACCAACCCTGCGACCCCAAGAGGGATTAAGCGGTTTGGAAATTGGATGGATGGGTGAAACAATTATCAGAGGCAAACATTAAAATATGCATATTTAATTCATTGGAATTCCAAAGGAGACAAAAAGTTACATTACCATCGTTACCTAGTGCTTCTCCCAGGCATGGCAATTTTTGTCTGATCTAAGTTTCGTAAAGACATCCTTTTAATAAACTCAGTGCTCCTCCTGCTAAACTCGGGAGGGGGTGGTTTCAGATTTGGGGCTATCTGTTCGATAATAAACTCACTCCTAAGAACTAGCTCAGTGTGTGCGTGCTGTGTCCGGGTTCATCCTAGAAAAATATCATAACACTATATATGCACATCTATGTCTAAATATAATAGTCTGTAATGTATGCAAGCTAAAAACCTTGAAAAAGAATGGGCTTGCAAAGCTTTTTTCTAGTGTTGCCACTTTGCAGCTTTAGTGTGTCCAGTTTTACAACATGGTGCAGCCTTAATTTATAGAAGGCAGATATAAGTAGTGAAATCAGCCCGAATACGTTTCCATGCAGCACAGGAATGAGGCATCTTCTCTGATCCACATTCACTACAACGGAACTGCCACATACAAAATGCCGGTGACATTGACGTGCGAACGACGCGTCTACGAATATAATGTCTATGGTAAGAACCACCAGTCCCGAAGCCATTGTTTGTTGTGGCTAATCAGCTGTTTGACAAATGTAATTTCCGGCTCAAATTCTTCTTTGGAGGTTGGCCTAATAAGTTAAAGCCATATCCCTTGCATTACTGCCACCTGCAGGTGATATTGGGTACATCCATTCCACAGTTGCCTGGTTAAGTGTGAAAAGAGCGAGAAGAATCCCGCTGCAGCCTGCGGGAAGGCTTGACATCACAGACATATATACGTAGACGCGTCATAGGGCGCAGGTTCGCACGTCAACGTCACCGCCATATTGTATGTGGCAGAAAAAAGTTGAGTTCTGTTATTGTGAACGTGAATCAGAGAAGATGCCTCATTCCTGTGCTGCAATAAATACACACACACACACACACACACACACACACACACACACACACACACACACATATATACATATATCTATATCTATCTATCTATCTATCTATATATATATATATATATATATATATATATATATATATATATATATATATATATATATATATATATATATATATATACATAGATAGATAAATAAATAGATAGATATATTTGTGTGTGTATGGGTTATGAATATAAGGATCAATTTGTTAAATCTAAACATTGTGGTCTTCATTATTTCATAAAACCGTGTCACATGTGAACCTTTAGGAACAGACTTTTTGGGTGAGTATTAAAGAGGTAAAATTAATAATATGAGAAAAAAAAAGTCCTAGTTCAATAAAGTAAAAATAAACAAACAAACACAAAAGTGATAATGTTATGATAAAAAACATCATATTATGAGAATTAAGGGGGAACATTTCCAGAATAATTACAGTTTGCAGAATTATTTCACTCCTGGAGTAATAGGGCCAGGTTAGATTATTTTAAATATTTTTATTCTTTAGGATAATAAATTCAAGAGAATGAAGCTAAAGGGATACGAAAATAAACTTGTAATATTACAAAAAAAAAATACTACGAATACAAAGTATATTCAGAGATTAAAGTCCCTCTGATACTGTTTAAGTGACTGAGTAACTGCAGATTTGCTACATTTAAGATGGCGGACGCTCTGACGCATCGCAGCATAGGCAGAACCCGCCCAATGACGCGTCTACTCTTATATTATGTCTATGGTTGACATCACTTGACATCAAGCCCCGCCCACATCAAGGACAGCCATATTGGAAATGCTGACGTAACATTTTCTAATTCTGTGATGCACCATGTCAACAGCTGCGTTAGCTTTATCTGTAAATGACCTTTCTATGTTCAGTCATAATTAGTTAACATTTGTTTATCATTTATTTCAAGCCGATGCTTTTATTTTAAAAAGGTTTGAAACCGGAAATCGGTTGTTGTAAACAATGCAGAAATAGCACGAACTCTAGAGAGCAGAGAGGTGGTATGCTCCATGGTTAAACGGAAAATATTGTAAACTTTAAAGGTACATTAGCACCTGGTTGATAAGAGAACAAGGTTGGTATTGACTTTTTCTTTTGTAAATGTATATTTAGTTAAATTTCACGGACCATACAGGTTGTTATTAAGTGTAGCAGTTTCATTTTCTTTCCAGCAGGGAGCGTTCATTTTGCACAGTGAGCCAGTCATGTTTAGTGATATGAAAGTATAAGTTTCATTGTTATATGATGTATAAAGTCACAGGTGCTTGCAATTTCTTCACTTCACTTCACTTTTCAGGCAGAGAGTCACAGTGCCAAAGTCCGACGGTGCTCAGAGTCTGTGTCACAGTCTCCAGGTTCTGCACAAGCCACTGTATCACAGTCATGACAGTGTCTTGCTGAAAAGCACAATTTATGTGTTTTCCAGTCTTCATCAAGTGGACAACGGTGAATTGAATAACTTCTAAGGCCTTGTCTGAGTTTACATAAAAAAGCAATTTTAATTGAGCTACATTTAACAAGGTTTTTGTGGTCTTTGGGATTTCCCATGGTGCACCGAGCTCCCTTTTTTCTCTCTCTCCCTCCCGGTGCAACCTCATTCCGTTAACGATCTTACTAACTGGACTCTCTCCCTTTCCCGTAGTCCTGTGCTTTCTCGTCCCCCTCCTCTCTCCTCCTATCACTCCCTGCAAGTGTTCCTAGAGCTGTAGAAGCTGGATCTGTGATTGGGAGTTTCCTGCTGTCCCCGTGTTCCTACTCTGCTACAATAGCGTACCGCAAGCGAGCTATTTTTAGAAACGTAACGTCACAATGACGTCACATCACGTGGTACGCAGTAGGGCAAACTTGCATAGTCCGCCGCTGTTTCGCTGTAAAAGAGACGTGCGTTACCCTTGCTTTTACTTGGTAAACGACTGCTTTTTCCAAATCTAAGACCATGGTTTTTAAACATTGTTGCTATGGAACGTGCAACAGCGACTCGAGGTACGCTGATCAGCCGCATATGAAGGATGTTTTCTTCAAGACTGCCAAGGAGAAATGTGTGCGCTTGGAACACCGGTGCGGTCGGCCTACATATGTAGCAAGCATTTTGTTGGAGGAAAGGGCCCGACCGAAGAACATCCTGACCCAATTCCAGCGACATCAAGTAGTGAACAGGTAAAAGTATTTTGGTGGCCGACATGTTAATATTGAAGCGCCTGCTACCATGATAGCATATAGGCTATCATGGTAGCAGGCGCTAACATGATACCCTGCTACCAGGATAGCTTACTCAAAAACATTTCAAATAAGACAAACATTAAACATATATCGTTCCCGGACGGTGATTACAAACAAAAAAAAACGGCCGACAACGCCATGACCGCAGCGCAGGAAAAAACAAAAACAAAGCTTATCGTTCGATCAACTCGGCCCGTTTTCCGGTCTTTTTAAGCCCTCGACACTCAAGCTATCGTTTGAGCTGAACGTTGGTGTGTTCTTCGACAGTTCGACCAGTAATCCGTGCGCCTGGGACATCGTCTTGTTAGAGTTTAACGGCTGTAAAGTCGGATTGCAAAAGAGGGGCCGTTGCTGCGAAGGCCTACAAAAACAGGGCTGTTGCCGTGAAGGTCTACGAAAACAGGGCTGTTGCCGTGAAGGCCTACCAAAAGTTCAGTGAGATGAATGGGGAGATGAGGTGAGGTGAATGGTGAGGTGAATGAAGATAGATGACATGGTCAGTCTCAGGGCTGATGCATGGGGCTGATGCACATGAATGAATGAATGAATGAATGAATGAATGAATGAATGAATGAATGAATGAATTAATTAATTAATTAATTACCATGAAGGAATGAACAGGGATGACAGGACGCCTGAATGATGGGACATATGACAGGACAAATTACAGGACGCCTGAACGACAAGACAAATGACAGGATAAATGAGATGGTCGGTCTCAGGGATGATGCTTGGGGATGATGCACATGAATGAACGAATTACCATGAAGGAATGAACAGGGATGACAGGACGCATGAATGATGGGACATATGACAGGACAAATGACAGGACGCCTGAACGATAATACAACTGACAGGACAAATGAAAGGATAAATTACAGAATAATTACAGACTAAATAACAGGATAAGTTACAGGATAAATCACAGGATTATTGACGGATTAATGGCAGGACAATTGACAGGATAAATGAAAGGATAAATGACAGGACAAACGGCAGGTTGAATGACAATATGAATAACGATATGAATGATAATATGAATGACAATATGAATGACTATATAAGATGATGCACGAAACATGGAATATCGACCATATAGAAAAAGGGGGTTACATGAGTGCGATGAATAATGTGAGGATAAATTATAAACCAATTTGAAAGAGTGAAACATACGGGTCTGGCGAGACTTGAATGATTCGAATCTATCACCAGTATTCGCAGTTAGATTACCTTGAAGTTGAGAGCATCGGGCAGCTAATATGAATGAATGCTCAGAACAGATATGTGAGGCATGCTGATGATGACCATCGCCCAGCGATCGGGCTCCATGAGCGTCTGCTGTACGTTAGAACAATTTCACAAATCTGTGAAACAACTGTTTTTTAAAAATCCCCCAAAACTTACGGATGGTAGCATCTGTAAAATTTAAACATATCTACAGACAAAAGACATCATTATAGGAAGTACAGGGGTTGGACAATGAAACTAAAACACCTGGTTTTAGACCACAATAATTTATTAGTATGGTGTAGGGCCTTCTTTTGCGGATAATACAGTGTCAATTTGTCTTGGGAATGACATCTACCTGTCAGTAGTCAGAGGGATTTTAAGCCATTCTTCTTGCAGGATAGTGGCCAGGTCACGACGTGATGCTGGTGGAGGAAAATGTTTCCTGACTCACTCCTCCAAAACACCCCAAAGTGGCTCAATAATATTTAGATCTGGTGACTTGCAGGCCATGGGAGATGTTCAACTTCACTTTCATGTTCATCAAACCAATCTTTCACCAGTCTTGCTGTGTGTATTAGTGCATTGTCATCCTGATACACGGCACCTCCTTCAGGATACAAAGTTTGAACCATTGGATGCACATGGTCCTCCAGAATGGTTCGGTAGTCCTTGGCAGTGACGTGCCCATCTAGCACAAGTATGGGGCCAAGGGAATGCCATGATATGGCAGCCTAAACTATCACTAACCCACCCCCATGCTTCACTCTGGGCATTCAACAGTCTGCGTGGTACACTTCTTTGGGGCTTCTCCACACCGTAACTCTCTCGGATGTGGGGAAAACAGTAAAGGTGGACTTCAAATTGTCCACAGCCCTCTACCTCTGCTTCTGCTGGATTTTTTTGGTGTTTGACCCTGGACTGTATTAAAGGAACTTTAACTTTGCATTCAAATTCCAAGTAAAAAATAAATAAAATAAATTAATAGAAAAACCTTAGAAAAGCAACCATATTTAGTTCCCGACAGTTTGTTCAAAGCCAAAACACTTTTTATTTTCTTACATCTATTTAAATCAAAGATCATGTATTCTAAACTTCTTTCAAATGGACTGGTTTGTGATGAATCACTATTATTACAAGCAATGAGATCTCAGTAATTTTAAATTACTTTAAAAAAACAAGTGATCGGATCTGTGCTTAATGTTGTAAAACAGTAAACTTAACAAGCTTTATGTAAAGCTCATTACCAGTTCCAATTTCTAACAAAGCTGAAATATTTCCATTCAAGCCATGTTAATCTCTCAGTGTATCAATTTAAATTGGGTCGGATATTTAAAGTGAAAAAAATAAATAATAGTTATTGAAGACTCTCTTTCCCTTTAGCTTTTAGTTAACATAGTTCATGCTTCAAAATGTATTTGAATTACGGAGCTGCAGTTCTCCCGAAACAAATGAACATTTTGAAACCATAACATTACTTCACACAGACAAACGTTTAGTTACATACGATACATACATACATACATACATACATACAGTTACATACAAACGATGACATTCAGACAGACAAACACACGCAGGCCTGTTTTTTCACTATCTTACACAGATCTGTGTTTTTCATATTTTTTAAACATCTATGGCAACGCCGAAAGATGTTTTCTACGTGTTAAGTTCCCGCTTAGTTTAAAAAGTGGAGAACGTGCGCTGGCTACGACCCCCGAATGTTTACATTTCAGCCCCGCAAGGATACAACTCTTTGTCTCGCAGACACCTGGACGCTTAGGGTATTTCACCGCCGGCAGGCTGTGGTAGCATTTAACACTTGTTTTATCTCCTGCTGTGCATGCGCTGGTACTTCCTCTGTTATTAAAAGTGTAAAATGGCAAAATAATAACTAATAGCAGGATTTGACAATCTTTAATAATAAACTTTGTATGCAACCTGAGTGAGTTACTGATGTGTAAATAAAAAAAGTTCAAATAACCCGGTGTGAACCTTCAATATAAAGTATCAAGGTTATTCCAAAGAATATTGCATTTGTTATATCAAACCAATAAAACCTGTTTGATATTGTAACCAACTTTTTTTTCTTAATTTTTGTATTTCATTGTAAGTTGATACTTGTTAAAAAAATGTGAGAATATAAACTGCAAATACACAATTACATCATGATGTAGCATTATATCAGAGCAGCTTGACAAGGTAAGGCTCCAAGCAATAAGCTTGTGTGATAGTTCTTACTTCAAAGGGGACATCTTGTAAAATCCACTTTTTTAGCCTTTAAATAACAAA
Organism: Fundulus heteroclitus; assembly: GCF_011125445.2. NCBI lineage: Eukaryota > Metazoa > Chordata > Actinopteri > Cyprinodontiformes > Fundulidae > Fundulus > Fundulus heteroclitus. Next base: position 65,553 of record NW_023396692.1, on the reverse strand, counting down.
CAGCCTTAAATCGGGGGCAACCAGACTTTAGCACAGTTCTTTTTGAAAACGTTTCAACAGCTGTTTGCTGTTGACACGGATAGCAGAATTTGCACAGGCAATCTCTTAAATACATTTAGCTGTGTACTTTGAATCTCTGGGAGTACAGGGACTACAAAGTTTGGATTTAGTCCAGGTGCTGCATGATGTTTGGTTTTTCTGACTTGACTCTAAATGGGACAGCAAATACAAAGGTAGAGAAATTTAAAAAAGAGGTCTCTAGTGGAAACCAGGACAACTGGGAGGGTTCTGTTCGTTTACTGAAAATAGAAAAATCAGCATTATGGTGCGTTCAGGCCAACCTTGGTGTCTACAGCGTGACCTGTGGATGTACATATTATCCCCATGCAAATGGCGTGGTGAAGAGCAGTGAAGTAGCCAGCGGTGAATTCTGCATGGTTAGAGTGGTAGCCATGGTCTGCACTAGGGGTGTAAATAATAATCGTTTTGTATCGATGCATCGATGCAACAGCCGACGATCCGATGCATCGACACGTCCGCAAGAGTGTCGATGCATGTTTTTTTCCCCTCCGGTCTATTTTTATCTATTTGCTCCTGGACGTAATTCTGACTCCCGTGCTGCGGTGGCGCTAAACCTATTTTGCCCTCCTACATCACTATCTTTAGCCACTACCCTCTTTCCGCTTGCACACACACTCGCGTAAACAGTACGCAAGACAGACATGGCGGAGATAACGGAGGTGAAAGAAGAGGTAGGCAAGACAGACGTGGCGGAGGAAAAAGAAGATGAAAGCTGCCACCACGCTCATGTGCGAAGAAAAGCAACCCACCGTGTCAATCATCGCACCCCTCGTAACGAAGTTGCTGACGCGTTTCGAATGTGCACCAGAAGACACTCCCTTGATCAAAGACACGAAACGAGTCATGGCTGAGGATCTCCGATAACGGTATGTGGACAAGGAACCATTCTTACTCCGAGTAGCTGCGTTGGACCCTATGTTTAAAAAGCTCCCTTTCCTGAGTGATGAAAGAAGAAACCAAACCTTTGAATGCATTGCTGAAGAAGCAGTACAGCTGAAGGAACAGAGGGTACGTTGTTTCTCATCATATACTTTTTAAAATACAGTATAGCGTTTATTTATTCATCATTATTAGTCATTAGTTAGTGGTGTTGCTGTGTTTTAAGGTAATACATTGATTGTTGGGTGTCGTTTTTATGTAGTAGTAAGTTGGTGCTTATGAGTGTATATGTGTCTTACTCACTTTAATGAGTATCGTTATTTTATAGTGAATGAAGCACAGCGGTATTTTTTGTTACCATTTGCTGCTAGTGCACTTTTGCACTCATTGCACCGATTTTGTTAAGTATTGCTATCCTATAGTGAATATAGTATAGGCCTATTTTTGTTACTTAATCTGCTAGTGCACTTATGCACACATTGCTCTGATTTTGTGCAGTATTTTTTGATTCAAGGCCTTTCAGAATGTATAACACAGAGGCATTATTATTTTTCAGTCAATGAGGTTTTCATAGGCCTAGGTGGAGTACAACTTTGCTACTTCTGTTATCTGCTGTTTCTCAAATAAAATGCATAACGATATTACAGCTTTCATTAATTTATTTCACATTTGAAACATTGTCTAGCCTGTAAGGTAAAAAAAAACATAACCAATAATCGAATCAAATAGTATCGTATCGTAGTGTATTCTTGAGTATCGAAAATAATCAAATCGTTTGGTCAGGAAATCGATACTGAATCGAATCGCCATGATGGGTGTGATTTACACCCCTAGTCTGCACCGAACAAGTGGAGCAGTGAATTTCTCTTTTTCTTGAAATTCAAAAATCTGAACTTTTCTGTCAAATCACGTCACGGCAACCAATCAGGGACTGGTTGTTGAGACACACAGTTGAGGAGCAAAGTGGAGACAAATATTTTTTCAGTCAAACTAGGAAATCATAAAGTAAGGAATGATCTTTAGAGGCTTGTGGGTGGCTTTGTAAAAAGCCGTTTTAATTTAGCCCTTAAAAGGACTGTTTTATCATTCCTCGTTCGTCCTCCCCTTGTAGCTCAGGAACTGGACCAGACAGCCACTGTGTGTGGGTCGGGTAATCTGTCTCTCGGACTCTTGCTCTGCTTTATTTTGCTGCTCTTCCGGTGCTTCTGTCTAAGGGCAGTAGCAGGGACGCCAGCGCCGTTGTTCGGTTTCCCCCATTAAATGCAGCACCGTGACTTACTTGGAAAAATCCCGGTCCGCCATGCTGAGTTGAGCAGACAGGCGGACAGACATATTTGATGACACAGTGACTCACAGTGAAACCAGTGTTCACCACTGTACATGCGAAATGTACAGCACTGAACACCGCACAGTGCAGCCGGAGATTTCATAGTCTCCACAGTCGGTCCAAACACACCATTAGGCACCGACAGCAGACAGGTAGGTTGAACTGTGCTGTGGATGGCTAATGGAAGGAGTAGCTGATGTGGTCCAGGAGATAAGTGCCTCGGTGCATAGAGAGCTGCAATCAGCAGTCTGTATGAGTACTTGTGTGGGTTTCTCAATGTGTCTCTACAGGTGGAGAACAGAGGAGGATAGACAGGCAGGCTTACAGATCTTTGAAACTGTCATACACACGGTTCTAGGTGCAGGTTGTGCTGGTTTGGGTTCTTCTCTCTTCCTTTCTGCAAAGTGTGACATGGGCAAGTGTTCTTCATCTCCACTAATTAGGTGATCTACATAAGTGGCTGAAACCAGGAGGAGGGTGTCAGTTCCTTATTGCTTCCAGCGTGGTACTAGACCAACTCAAGCCGAATTTCTCATTTATTTCGTAAAACTTTACTCCGTGTATCTGTTTCCCTCCTAGCGATCCGGATCAGGATGGTTTTCGTCCTGGCCGTGGAACACTGGATCAGCTGGATCCTGGAGGGGGTATGGGAGTTTGCCCATCCAGTCTACATGTGCTTTGTGGATCTGGAGAAGGCATTCGACCGTGTCCCTCGAGGGATCCTGTGGGGTCTCTGTATGACCCGTGTCAGAATCTGGTCCGCATTGCCTGCAGTAAGTCGGACTCGTTTCCAGTGACAGTTGGACTCCGCCAAGGTTGCCCTTTGTCACCGATTCTGTCTTCCAAACTCTCATTAATGATGTTCATAGGGACTTCATCAGTTTGTTTTTATCTAGACGACATCCTGATTTTCTCCTAGAACATCAGCAACATGTCCATCAGGTCCTCCAGCGGCTCCTGTAGAGTCGCCTCTTCGTGAAAGCTGAAAAATGTGTGTTCCATCATGAGTCCATAAGCTTCCTTGGATTCATTCTGCTGTCCCTCATTCTCCCGTTGGTCCTGTTCCCTCTGAGGTCCTCCCGGATCTATCGTAAGTTCCACCTGAGTACCATGATCTTCAGCAGGTGTTTAGTAAGGATTTGACCTTAAGCCTACCGCCTCACTGCCACCATGTATTGTTTACCGGGGATGAAATCAAATTACTGTAAAAAATAAATACTCTTTATCCCTTCTGGCATCAGCGTTTGACACAGTCTATGGGGCCACAGTCTTTACCAAACTGGACCTCCGCAACACCTGCCATCTGGTTCACATTCGAGAAGGAGATAAGTGGAAGACAGCCTTTAAGAGTGCAGTCGACCACTTTGAATATCTCGTTATGCTGTCAGGCCTTACAACGCCCCCGCTGTCTTCCAAGCTCTCATTAATGATGTTCATAGGGACTTCATCAGTTTGTTTTTATCTAGACGACATACTTATTTTCTACAAGAATCTAAAACAGCACCAGCAACATGTTCATCAGGTCCTCCAGCGGCTCCTGTAGAGTCGCCTCTTCGTGAAAGCTGAAAAATGTGAGTTCCATCGTGAGTCCATAAGCTTCCTTGGATTCATTTTTGAGGCCCCTGGACCTGTTTCACCTGCTTCAAAGCCGGCTCTCCAGGCTCTAGAACCCGGCCACCAGTTTAGTGATTCAGCCTTCCCCACATTTGCCCGTCACCAGTGGCAGTTCTAGACCAAATTTACCAGGGGGGCCAAGGTGGGGCCAGTGATTTCTCACAGAGGCACCAAACAAAAGAATTAAAGAATAAAACAGGGCAATTTTTAATTGTTTAATAATATAAAGTGAGACCTCGTGATCTAGCAGATGAAAGCTGTGACCGCAGCTCAGTACGGCTGAAGCTAAATGTGAAACACCTTCATTTTTAAATCTTCGTTAGAGTAAAACTGTAACAGTAACAAATTAAATTGGTCAAAGTGACCAATCAGTTATGGTTTCTTCGCCAGTGCATATAATCGTAATAAGTGTATTTAATGTTATGTCTTTTGTCCAGGGGCCTTAACAGGGGCCAGGACCAGTTCTCTGCCGCAGGGGATTTCCGGCCTGAGTGCGAGCCATTGTGCCCCAAGTTGCCGGGCTTACTCCCTGCTTTTAAATAAAAGTTTTGCAATGTCACTGACCTGTCTTAGTTTGAATCTTGGGTCCAGTTCCTGTACGTTACACGATCTTTCACTTCAAAGAGCCAAAACCTTCACAACTGACTCATCACTACATTGTTGCATTAAATCCTGCTGTGACGGGCGTGCTTGTGGCACAAGCCACTAGAGCTACAAAAAATCCCCAAAAAAATAAAATAAAAAAAATCCTGCTGCGACATGTGCACTAATCACATGGTCTCACACGTACCTTTTCTGCAGATATAAAATGTCTTTTTTGATTTTCCACCTCATTCCTGACAAATGACGGCTTAGCCTCAGACAGACTTATAAGGAAATGCCTCCTTAATAGTTCCACAGAGGGGAAGTTTGTCTCTGCCTTTAACCCATCCCTTAGGGAGCAGTGTGCTGCACACAGTGGCGCTCAGAGAGCAATCTGTAGTAAAGCGTCTTGCTCAGGGATCCAGAGTGATAGATTGGATTTCAAACCACCAACCTTTGGGCACTCTCCAAGACACAAACACCCAGCTCTCTAACCACTAGAGAGAATTGCTTTTTCAGCATGCTGTCTCACCTTGTTGGGTGGTTCTGATTATTTTATGTTTCACTTCTTTTGTTTGTCACCTGACAGGTCCCGGCCCGTGGCAGCCCTCACTAACTCAAACAAAACTAAAAGTAAAGCCCAAACTCCAGGCTTGGTAAAACTAGGAAACTACCATGAACACACCATATTAGACGGAAAAACTAAACAAAAACATGTTTGATCCCTTTATTTCACGTGAAAAATGGAATTCAAAGAATAGTGACAAGTTTGTGTTTCATCAACGTGAGTGTCTGCTGTGGCATTTGATGCTAAACCGCTTACGGCTAAACGTCCACGGGGCTGAACAATAATCAAGAAGGATATTCACATCATAATTACATGTAAGTTAAACAGAAACAGTTTATAGTTTCTTAAAACAAAAATGTACAGCTGTAAACTGTTAGAAGTAAAGTTTTCCATCATCTAAATGTGCAGAAACACAGAACAGGTCAAAAGTAGGAGAGTCACAGAAGAATAACTTCGGTTGGACTAAAGATGTTGATTTTTACCCTGAAGCGCCTCAGTTTTTCAGGGTAAAAATCCTGACATTTAAACTCCACTCTCAGCACAAGAAGAAAAGCATGGGGCCCAGGAGCGCATTCAGCGAGCCTCCTCTGAGCTGGTAAAATGTTTGGGTCTGAAGACCTCCTTCCAAAAAAGATGGTGTTGGCCAGGCTGCTCTTCCCAGATCCAGTTTTCCCCAACAGGGCAATCCTCAGTGTGTCTGACACTAGGAGAAGAAAAATTATTTTATACAATTAAACCACTGCTACTGACATTAAATATTTCCAAAAAATTCAATTCAATTTTATTTATATAGCGCCAATTCATGAAACATGTCACCTCAAGGCACTTTACAAAGTCAAAATCAATCATATTATACAGATTGGTCAAAAATGCCCCATATAAGGGAACCAGTTGATTGCTTCAAAGTCCAGACAAGCAGCATTCACTCCTGGAGAAGCGTAGAGCTACAGGGAGAGTCGTCTGCATTGTCCATGGCATTGCAGCAATCCCTCATACCGAGCACGCATGGAGCGACAGCGGAAAGAAAAACTCCCCATTAATGGGAAGGAAAACCTCCAGCAGAACCGGGTTCAGTATGAACGGTCATCTGCCTCGACCGACTGGGGTTTACAGAAGACAGAGCAGAGATACAAGACAGACAAAAAAGCACAGACGCACACTTTGATCCAGTAATCTGTTCTACATTAGATGGTAATAGCGGGTGATCTGTCTTCCCTGGATGATGTCACAGCTAACGGAACGCCAGACCAGGTGTACATACTCTGAAGAAAAAAGAGAGAGAGCAAAAAGTTAAAAGCTGAAATGACAACAGTCATTTCAATGTAATGCAATGCAAAACTGGAGAACTGTAGACTGGAGAACAGTAGAAATCAGTAGAGTGAGAAAAATAGGCCCTGATGTCCTCCAGTAGCCTAAGCCTATATCAGCATAACTATAGAGCTAGCTCAGGGTAACATTAGCCACTCTAACTATAAGCTTTGTCAAAAAGGAAAGTCTTAAGAGTAGACAGAGTGTCTGCCTCACGGACCAAAACTGGGAGTTGGTTCCACAGGAGAGGACCCTGATAGCTAAAGGATCTGCCTCCCAATCTACTTTTAGAGACTCTAGGAACCACCAGCAGACCTGCAGTCTGAGAGCGAAGTGCTCTGTTAGGAACATACGGGGTAATCAGAGCTTTGATATATGATGGAGCTTGATTATTAAGGGCTTTATACGTTAGAAGAAGAATTTCAAATTCTATTCTTGATTTAACAGGAAGCCGATGAAGGGAAGCTAAAATTGGAGAAATATGATCCCGCTTGTTGATTTTCATCAGAACTCTTGCTGCAGCATTTTGGATCAGCTGAAGACTTCGAACTGCATTTCGTGGACTTCCTGATAGTAAAGAATTACAATAGTCCAGCCTTGATGTAACAAATGCATGGACTAGTTTTTCAGCATTACTCCTGGACAGAATGTTTCTAATTTTGGCGATATTCCTGAGGTGAAAAAAAGGAAACTCTGGAAACATGTTTAATATGGGATTTAAATGACATGTCTTGGTCAAAAATAACACCAAGATTTTTTACCTTATTACCAGAGGCCAAGTTAGGACTGAACCCTGTGGTACTCCACAGGTGACCCTAGAGTTTGAGGAAGATTTATTATTAACATGAACAAAGTGGAATCTGTCCGACAGATACGATTTAAACCAGCCTAATGATTTCCCCTTAATCCCTACAGTATGTTCAAGTCTTTGTAGGAGAATATTGTGACCAACTGTATCAAATGCAGCACTGAGATCTAACAGGACAAGTACAGACACAAGTCCATTATCTGAGGCCATGAGAATATCATTAGTGACCTTCACCAGAGCTGTTTCAGTGCTATGATGAGCTCTGAAGCCTGACTGAAACTCCTCAAGTAGGTCATTGCTTTGTGAATGTTCACAAAGTTGATTAGTGATAGGGTTATTAAAGATAACCCCTTTTATCCTAGAATGAAAAGCACACAACACAAGTTTTAATAATTTCTATAGAAAAGGACAGAAGACACCCAAACGGAGAACTACACTCCCTTAAGGTTTAGGAACGTCTGCGCCGGGTCATCTATGTCCTTTTGTCTTTATTATCACACATCAAAGAGGGGGTCAGGAGGGTTGGGTCAGATGGAATGGGTCAGGAGGTTTCAGGAATTTACAGCATGGGGGTGGAAAACAAACATGGGAGCAAGCTTTGTTGTGGCCTTCTCTGGGAGAACCATTTGTTCTCCCTGTCTAAGGTTAAATACAACAGAACCTTCCTGAAAGCAAACTCTTAAAACAAACCAAATACCTGTAACTTGATAGAAATAAAATGATTACATTCACATTTTCCAACATTTCCCCCCTTTTAATCATTTTATTGAAAGCTTAACATAACCTACTTCAAGTATTCTTTTCTTGCATTCTGCATTTTCAATGAGACTGTCATTTTGTTAAGCATTTAACAAGGGAAAAGTTAAACTACAGGTTGTATTTCTTCAAGAGGGATTTGTGAAAGCATTTGATATTGAAACATTACATTTCCCATAGTTTTAGCAATCATAGACTTTAGGCATGGAATTACACAAGCAGTAAAAACACAAAAAATAATAAGAACCACAATAATGGGTGTCATTATTTTCAGTAAAAGACTCCGCCTCTGCCTGCTCGGATGCATTTTTCTCTGCTCCCTGCTTGCTTGCATTTTCCTGCCTTTTACTTTTTATCTCCTTTTTATCTCTTTGCCAAAACCACGGAAAGTTGGATTTAGTTATTTTTTATTTATTTTCTTTTTATTTATTTTTGATTTTGCAAAGATGCCTACCTTCACCACAGTGGACCTTGACACGTTCTACAGAAGATCGCTGTTATAGAACAGAAGATATGCCGACTCGAACTGAATTATGATGTAAACGGCGCGTATGGAAATGAAACAACCCTGCCTGCGACTCCAAACGGGGACCACCAGCCCGGCAACTCTCTGAACAAACAGATCCCTGAGGAAAACGAGAATCCTTGGACCACTCTGGGTGCAAGACCAAAGGATCAACAAACCCCACGCCTAGACAAAGAAAACTGGCCGAGACTACAGAGAGATGTCCCAGGACAAGTGAAACAACAGCGGGCTGTTCCCACAACAAATGATAGGAGTAAACCTGCTGGAAATGCTGGAATTCCTTTACGAAACAGATTCGCTCCGCTCCAAAATGTGACCCAGGAGAATCATGACAACACTCAGAGGTACGTCAATGACTTTCGCTCTAATACATCAGAGAAAGGACATGCCACGGGGCCAAGGACCCTGATTTTATGCAGTGTGTCTATATGTGGGATTAAACATTTCTGTAACAAGAAAAACACAGAGGTGTTAATTTATAACGACTCGAACTATAGCCCGGTGTCTGATTTATTAGACATCCTTCAGACAGACCTTCCAAGGATCTTGAAAGAACGCCCGACCTTGGAAACACTCATTATACAAGCTGAAGCCCTAGGTGTCAGGACTCAGCTGGCAGGGCCGTGCAGCCTGTTGCCGTCTTTGCTTCGTCCACAGGTGTTCACGGTTGGCTGGTGGGCGGAGTAGGCGCACCTGCAGCTCATCAGCAGCACCGGAGCTGCACTATAAGATCTGCACTCGGACAGCGGGTGGATGCCTGAGTGTTACCGTTGTGGTATGCCTACCAGCCTCGACCTCTCGCCACTAAGACTTTGCTCCCACGCTAACAGCCACCCTTTGTGTCTCCCAGGTACCTCCCCGTGCTCCTTCGTCCTCCTTCGAGCTCCTCAGTCCTCCTCATGTCGCCTCTTGGGATTTCCCCGTTCTTCTCGAGTGGAGCCTCGCTTCTCGGACGAGACGCACTCCCGACGACTCCCAGGTTCCATCCGCTGTCCTGGATCCTCCGGTGCTGCTCGGACCTCTCGCCTCACTCTCAGCCGCCCGGACACCTACGACCAACATCCAGCTGAGTCCACACTGCCGTCCTCCCCGGTTGGGTTTTTGCACCTCGTGGTAAGCTTACGTTCCCCTAAATACTTTCCTTAGGGCTTTCCCCTCCGAAAATTAATGTTCTTCCCTTACCTCCAGATCGACCTGGTTCCCGCCGCCCGAGTTCCTGCCCGAGCTTCCTCCAGTCCGCAGATTAGCTTCGCCGCCTAGCATTCTCGCCTGTGTAAACAATAAACCCTTTAAAACTTACCTGTTGTCACCGAGTGTGTTTCTGCATGTGGGCCCGACATCTCAAGGCAAACATGACACTAGGTGACGTCTCCCGGATAAGAAAATCAAAAGTATTGAAAGAGGATTACATTCGTCTGTTGAACTTAGTTCATGGCAAAACTGTCAAGGTGCTTCTCAGCGGCCCTCTGCCGCCCGCGACCTGTGGAGATGAGATTTTTTCCAGAATTCTGATGCTAAACAAATGGCTGGAAAAAAAACATGCAAACAAACAACTGTAACCTTCATAGACAACTTTAACATATTTTGGGAAATAAGACATCTGTTCAACAGAGATGGTTTCTCTCTAAATAGGTCAGGTCCAAAACGACTGATTTCAAACATCTTCTATTCTGTGAACCATGCTCCATCAGCTTTGTTCCAAAACAAAGTACATCCAGTGCCTAAACAAAAGATAAGCCCAGTGCAGCCCAAACAAGCCAAGATAAAGACGGCCAGAAAGATGACACAGAATGAGGCGTTGTCAGAGCTACAGGACGATTCATCCCAGATCTCAGTAGGACAAAGACAGGACCAAGAACAGCCATCGTCACGAACACCAATCCAGACTACACCCGCCTCGCCTTCCTCTCCACAAAGCCCAGAGGTTCCTTTCCTGGATTTCTCTCATAACATGAACAAAGTCCTTAAGATTGGTCTACAGTTGACATCCTCTCCACATTTTAATTCTGAATACCGCAGTTCTGTGACAAAATTAGCATCTTCCAAAGGACGCAGAGGTCCAGATCCTCCTCCTCCTCTACATATCATAGAACATGCCTGTCCTGAAGACCTTCAGATAACTTCCTTGTGATATTCAGCGGGCCCTGGCAGTACGTTTATCAGTCAAGACCGCTTCCAGCATAAGCCTGGGCCTCCTGACTGAGAACATGGAATATCTGTTATGGTACGTGGCAGAAATAAGAAAAGCAAAAGGAAAACAGACAGGAATAATCAGTCGTACTTAAAAGTCATAAACAACCTGCCACAAAAGTCAGATGCAACCTGCCACAGAGACATCATCAACCACCAAATCATATAAACAGGGTTTACTAAATATTAGATCTCTGTCAGGAAAATCCCTTTTAATTAATGACTTCATTATTGACAATAATCTTGATGTTATGTTTTTAACAGAAACATGGTTACGTAAAAGGTAAAGGGCCCGATACGAACTATGTTTCTGAATGTTTACAGGCCTCCTAAGTCCACATCAAACTTTTTTAATTATTTTAGTGACCTGCTGTCTGTGATATGTGTTGATTATGACTTTTTAATTATTGTGGGAGACTTCAACTTTCACGTTGACAACCCTAAAGACAGAAGTGCAAAAGAACTGTGTGACACACTTAGAAACTTTGGTTTAACCCAACATGTTAAACAGCCAACACACAAACAGGGACATATTTTAGACTTGATCATCACTAAAGGTCTAAACATTTCACAGGTCAATGTAACTGATGTTGCCTTATCCGATCACTTCTCCGTTACCTTTGAATGTATCATTTCCAGTGACTCATTTAGCCAAAGGGACATCGTAAGAAAACGCACCTTTAAGGACAATGCCACAGAAAATTTTATTCAAGCTTACTCTGCTACTTCAACCTTGGGCTGCAACTCAGTAGATGAGCTAGTAGATAACTTTCATTCTAAAGTCTCAGACATCATTGACTGCATTGCTCCAGTTAAAGTGAAAGTTGTTTCCGGGAAGAAAAAATCTCCTTGGAGAAATGCTCCAGCAGCTAGAAGTGAAAAAAGGGAATGCCGGAAAGCTGAACGCAGGTGGAGAAAGAACAGACTCCAGGTTCACTATGACATCTATAAAGAGAGACTTTACAGATATAACTTACAACTGAAAAATGCAAGAGAATCTTTCTTCTCAGAGATCATCAAGAAAAACATTAATAATGCTCGTGTCTTATTTTCCACAGTCGACAGGTTAACAAATCCTCCTGTGTCCGTGGCTTCAGAACTCCACTCCACCAGGGCCTGCAATGAATTTGCTAACTTCTTTACTGAAAAAATCCTAAAAATTAGAGGATCAGTTTGTACATCCACACCAGCTCCAGAACCAAAGCCGTATTCAGCTGGAACTTATCCTGACAAAATGTCCCAATTCAGCCAAATAAACCACAAAAGCTTAGAGCAGATCATTCAGCAGCTAAGTTCCTCTTCATGCTGCATTGATGTTCTACCCACAGTTTTCCTTAAGAAAGTTTTACCTGTCATAGCGTCTGAGTTGACTCAGATAATAAACACGTCCCTTCTGTCAGGTGTTTTCCCCCAGTCCCTAAAAACAGCAATTATCAAACCACTGCTGAAAAAGAACAATTTAGACAAACTTCTACTCCAAAACTACAGGCCCATCTCAAACCTCCCCTTTATCAGTAAGATTATTGAAAAAGCTGTATTTCAACAATTAAACACCTTCTTAACAACGACCAGCCGCTTTGACGTTTTCCAGTCTGGCTTCCGTGCTCACCACAGTACAGAGACCGCCCTTATCAAGGTTTTTAATGACATCCATATAAATACAGACTGTGGAAGAACCACCGTGCTGGTTCTGTTGGACCTCAGTGCAGCATTTGATACTGTCGATCACTCCATTCTGTTAAAGCGCCCGGAGAACTGGGTCGGTCTCTCTGGTACAGCTCTCAACTGGTTTAAATCCTACTTAAAGGACAGGGAATTTTTTGTATCAGTAGGTAACTTTACACCAGAGATGACAAAAATCACATGTGGGGTTCCCCAAGGGTCCATCCTGGGTCCCCTCCTTTTCAATATCTACATGCTCCCTCTTGCTCAGATAATAAAAAACAACAACATCAGCTACCATAACTATGCAGACGACACACAGCTCTACATCACCATGTCACCAAGTGACTATGAACCAGTTCAGGCACTGAATAAATGCCTAGAAGAAATCAATACGTGGATGTGCAAAAATTTTCTTCAGTTGAATAAAAACAAAACAGAAGTAATAACATTTGGACCAATAGAGGAGAGATCAAAAGTTAGCACACAGGTCCAGCTGCTTCAGCTAAAAACCACCAATCAGGCCTGAAATCTGGGAGTAGTGATGGACTCAGACCTGAACCTCCAAAAGCACCTAAAGACAGTTACAAGGTAGGCTTTCTATCACCTGAAGAACATTTCTAGGATTAAAGGACTGATGTCTCAGCAGGATCTGGAAAAACTTTTATTTTTAGTCGAATAGATTACTGCAACGGTGTTTTCACAGGTCTGCCTAAAAAGTGGGTCAGACAGCTGCAGCTGATCCAGAACGCTGCTGCCCGCGTCCTCACCAAGACTAAGAAAGTAGAGCACATAACCCCAGTTCTAAAGTCCTTACACTGGCTCCCTGTATCTCAGAGAATAGACTTTAAAATACTTCTGTTAGTCTATAAATCCCTGAATGCCTTAGCACCTAAATACATCACAGACTTGTTATCGGTGTATCAACCATCCAGACCACTAAGGTCTTCTGGCTCCAGCCTACTCTGCATACCTAGAACCAGAAATAAACAAGGAGAAGCAGCATTTAGTTCCTATGCTCCACTTATCTGAAACAAACTTCCAGAAAATTGTAAAGGTGCGGAAAGCCTGAGTTCCTTTAAATCAAGATTAAAAACACATTTGTTTAGGATTGCCTTCACCTTTTCTAGTTAACTGAATCACCACTTCTTTGTTCTAATTTCTATCTACATTTTATTCCTACTTGCTTTTATTCTTTTAATTTGCTATATTTTAACCATGTAAAGCACTTTGCATTGTCCCTGTACTGAATTGTACTATATAAATAAATTTGCCTTGCCTTGCCTTGCCTTGCCTAAAAGGTGCCACCATGGTCCTGAAAAGAACCAGGAGAGAAAGTTCATACTTAGAGGAACAACATCCTGGGACATAATGTCCCACGATGTCAAATCCAAACTCTTCAATAATTACACAATTCTAAAAAAGACATCATTTGTTTTTTAGGCTCACTTACTATAGCAATTCTTCACTTCCTGTATCTTTACCTTCTTCTGAGATAACATGGTCTGTAACAAACTAATTTCTGCACCCACTGTATTTTATCTTTGCTAACTTTGTTTCCCATTTTAGCCAAAATTATGTAGCAGCTGTTTTAAATGCAATTAGAAAGCCACCTATGTACATTAATACTTTATTTCCATGCTTTAGATTAAAGCTCTTTAAGCATGTTAAAATAGCCTGGATGAAAATTGTAGAACTGTCTACAAATCCCTGTGGCAGGCGTGACTACATATATTTTTTCTCTTTCTTGTAAGTAAAATCTGAGAATCTGGACATGGTCTAATTATTCCTGCATCCAATGAAATGTTTATAACTGCCATTGTACCCTCCTGTTCTTCATATTTTAGCCCGTACTGTTTTATCCGCGGCCTGAACTTTAATTTAAGAATTATTTTAACTGGTTCTACAGTTGGCCCTGTAGACCACAAAGCATTTGGAACACCTTTTAAATCATTTTCATCGGATTCTGATAGCAAAGAATGCTGGATTATTTTGTCTCATGCCAAATCTTGGACACGGGGTTCTGCATCGAACAGAACTTTGTAAGGCTGTTTCCATAGTTCTGTACTAGGGCTATAAAGCCAGCCTGTTTTGTGTCGACACAGCTGAAAATCAGACGGTCTTTCTGCAGCTTTTAAACGCGGGCCTGTGTCTCTCCACTGCTCTTTACTGGTCTTAAACAATGACAAAAAATGTTCCCATGGTAAGCCATACAATTTTTGCATCTGTGTAGAAAGCATACCAGTAACTGCTGCAAATTAACCCCCATCTGTGTACATATTTTGTATAGCCACAATTGTAGTTTCCTGTTTTAGAAACTGTTTTGCAAACTTTTCATCTGGGGTTAAGCACACATTCATAGTGGTTTGTAGATCATCCTCTGGTTTTGATAATGTGCTTCTAGCATTTTGCATAAGTTTACTTTTCTCTTTTATTTGGAGCAGAGACGGTAAGCATAGTGCATAAAACACAGGAGGATTTTATTGTAACGACATTACATGTTCCACATGGACAGCTTTCATTCCATCCTGCGTTGGGAAAACTGCAATACCTAATTTTTCCATTAAGTCCTGTCCTAACAGATTAATGGGGCAAGTTGGTGACATTACTACAGGAGCATACAACCTTTCTTCCTGTTTGAGGGTCTTTTATTTTTATTACTTTTAACATCCATTCTTGGGATGTTTGACCATTTGCTGATTTTACAAAAATGGACATTTTAGATGCCTTTACCCCTAGATTATCTTTTATACATGTTTTATAGGCTCATGAATCGCATAGAAGAGTAACTGGCTGTCCATTAATTGTAAGCACCATGTATGGTTTTTCTTTTAATGCATTTAAAAGCTCCCGTGCTCCATACACATCTACTGTTTTTAATGGCTCTGGATCCCAATTTACTCTAGCCTCTAGTCACATTTTATATGAAGAACCGCCCCTGCGGCCTCTTCCTTGTCCCCGCAGATGAGGTGCTTGTATCTGATTGGGACATTCCCTGGACCAATCACCCGAAACCCTGACCTGCAATTCCAGCACCCCCCATCTGTTTTTACTGATTTGGGCTGAAAGCCCCCTCGGTCGCTAAGACCGCCCCTGCCTCCTCGGAAACCTCCTCGACGCTGTCAAGGCGGTCCGGTGGCTTGGAAAGCAAATATTTCTTCTGGGTCACATGAAGGATCTGCCCAGAAAATGTGCCCCCCCCTCCAGACACACCACCTCCCTTTTTAGCGTGTTTCTCGGCGTGATGCACATATACCTATTCCATAACTGTGGTTACGTTAGACGTTATCAGTGTAACTAAGTGTTTTTTTTTTAACCCACGCAGATATATGCGGCTGGAAACCTTCCATTAACAAATCTAAGTATTTTTATTGTTTTATGGATCCCAAATTTCCAATTATCCACCCTCCTGCGAAAACTGCTCCCGCGGCGTCTGCTGCTGTTCCCCATTTACGCTTGATGTTCAAATATTCTGCCTTGTGGGGTTCTGCCTGTATAATTCGCCCTTATTTTTTCCCCAATGTTTTTTTTTTCCCACTGACGACTGTAAGGCTTATCCAAACTCATGTCCATTTAAACCATATGAGTTATAAATTCCCTCCATGTCCTGGATCCATAATTCTGGATCTTCCTGCGGAGAAATTACACCTTCTACAGTCTTTCTAGCTTCTTCTAACGACCAGGGACGGAAAACTGGGATTATTTAAGGCTGCTGAGCTACTATATTAGGATTTGCGACCTGCATCATAGGATACAATCCTTTGGACCGGTCTGTTGATAACGAATGATCTGATTTAGCTACTCAGTCTAACTAGGTCTGCATACAGATCTGAAATATCCTTGGGGGGGTTTAAGAGATTATACGGTGGTGGTCTGTCTTCTTCAGTTGCTACCATAGTTTGCGTTACTTTAGTATTGTTCTGGTGAGTTCTTTTTTATTTAGAGCCTAATTTTGTGGGAGATCAACAGGTGTTGGGGGAAGGTTGTCAGCCGGACGCGGCAGCGCTGCCGTTCCATCAGCCAACCCAACCCCTCCTGCTGCACGAGGCTGTCTCTCATCCTGCCTATTTTGTGCTTGAATTAACTTACAGCGCGCAAAGTCAAGCCCTTATATAGCTATAAATATATCTATATACATACATAGACACATACACATAGACATACACACATTTTTTATTTCCCCTTTTTTTCCTCTTTCTTAGCACTTATTTTTAGCCGGCACACAACGTTTTTCTATTGATTCACCTTCAACACACCATCTATTTTATACTTCTCCTTCCACTTCTCCAAGTATTTTTAATATTAAGAAATCAGTGACGTGCGGTGAGGTTCATAGCTGGTGAGGCACTGACGTCATCAGAATCAGATTTGCAAATAGATGCATAGATTGACAGCAGTTTACAGGTTATGTTTCACTTCTGCATCCTTACACATACAAACTGTAGATCACAAAACACACATTTCCTTAAAAAACAAAATAAATGTTATTACTGTCTTACCTTTACTTATAAATGAAGTCCATGCATCGATCCTTCTGCACAAAAACATCCGTCACTTTGCGATAGAAGTCCCCCTTATCTTCCTTCAGTTTTAAAAGTCTCTCTGTCTCAATGGAGATCACTGCCAGGGAAGAAAGCCTTCCTTGATCCGTCCTGTTCCTGCTGTATGTTTTCAGTCTCTTCAGGGAATGACCGCTCCACTGACGCTGTAGTAGCTGGCACCGTGAGCACGAGCTGGAGCAACTTTGTCGCCTCAGGAACAGTTACAACAAGAGCCTTCTCGGCCAAAAAGTTGAGAAGCTGTCCAGGAGATTTGCATTCATCCCTCACCGTTTTTGAGGGATGAATGCAAGAGAGGAAAAAAATCACTATCTCTATTATAATCTATCGCTGCACTTGACTTGCTTCCAGAATCGTTTAGCCTAGCTCGCTGTCACTTACTCGGCAGTTGAGGAGTGAACAAGACGAACGTCTGGGATCTTGAGCACCCCCTGCCATGAGGCAAGAGAACTGCCTGCCTCACCTCGAACCTGTTCTCTGCCATTTATAATCGCTCATTACACGAAACACGTTACACAAACACAGTTGGTGACAAAAAGCACTGTACATTATATACATAAGCTAAATTATTGGAAATAAGTTCACATATTAAATTTGTTTAAACCATTTTATTGACGCCGTACAGCAACATGCTCTCTCCGCTTAGCAGCCAGCGCAGAGCCAGGGGTTGCGCAATCCAAGGTGAGGCAGAGCTCGCTGCTGCCTCACCGGCATCGCTTCCAAGCATTTAAATGGGAAAATAAGAAAATTCAGCGATTTTGAACAAATGAAAATCGAAATTGGTGAAGCTACATGAAAAATAAACTTTTTATTTTTTAGTACAAACCACCGGATGAATATAACAATTTAAATTACTTTATGATTATATATTTTCTTTCTTTCCATGATGGCTGGTGAGGCACTGCCTCACCTGCCTCCCCTGACCGCACGTCACTGTAAGAAATATATATGATAATATTTATTGCATTAACATTTTAAATTTACTTGGATACACAAACTTTTCATCCCCTCCGGGATTTCCCTTTCTACTTTGTGCTGAACCCATCCTAATTACTTTTGCGTTGTGTTTATCTACCTTCCAGGACCTTAATCCTTTTTTTCTTTCTTTTAAGGTACCGTTCAGGACTTTAACCTGAGTTTTTTAGCTACCTTTACTTCTACGACGGACTGAAAACCGGATGTATTGCTTCGAGGGACTCAAACCTCTCGGTTTAACTTTTCGGGGATTTTTTTTTAATCACCCGTTACAAGGGACTAAAACCGCATGCACAACTGTTCGGGGAACTTTTAATCACCCGAAACCCTGAACGACGGACTTTAACCGATCGCTTTAAAACTTACTTGCTGTGGTGTGTTTTTCTCCCGGTCGGATCCCGTCAATCCCTCGTTGGCGAAAGGAGTTAACCTATGACGCTGGCCCAGCGAGGAAGTTACCTCCCGGGACTTTAGACAGGTACTTGACTCAGACCACCGGTGGGTTTTAGCGTGTCCGCTCCTCTCGTCAGCGAGCTGATATGTTGGGATCCGGGTCACGGCACCATGCTGATAGGGTTATTAAAGATAACCCCTTTTATCCTAGAATAAAAAGCACACAAGACAAGTTTTAAACATTTCTATAGAAAAGGACAGAAGACACCCAAACGGAGAACTACACTCCCTTAAGGTTTAGGAACGTCTGCGCCGGGTCATCTCTGTCCTTCTGTCTTTATTATCACACATCAAAGAGGGGGTCAGGAGGGTTGGGTCAGATGGAATGGGTCAGGAGGTTTCAGGAATTTACAGCATGGGGGTGGAAAACAAACATGGGAGCAAGCTTTGTTGCGGCCTTCTCTGGGAGAACCATTTGTTCTCCCTGTCTAAGGTTAAATACAACAGAACCTTCCTGAAAGCAAACTCTTAAAACAAACCAAATACCTGTAACTTGATAGAAATAAAATGATTACATTCACATTTTCCAACAATTAGCAACTACTTTCTCAAGAATTTTAGATAAGAAAAGAAGATTAGACATAGGTCTGTAGTTTACTAACTCATCTTGATCAAGAGAAGGTTTCTTAAGTAAAGGTTTAATAACAGCTACGTTAAAAGCCTGTGGTACATATCCATTTACTAAGGATAGATTAATCATGTCCAAAATAGGGCCACTGATCAAAGGGAATATGTCCTTAAACAACTTGGTTGGGACTGGGTCTAACATACAGGTAGAAGGTTTAGATGAAGCTAAAATTTTAGATAGCTCAGAAAGCTCTACTGCTTCTAAACAGTATAAACACTGTGCAGGTTCCAAAGATTCCTCCAATGCTGCCTCACTTACTGAGGATGAGGTAATCATGTTTGGAAGGATGCCAGTAATTTTATTTTTATTACAATCAATTTTATTTCTGAAGAATCCCATAAAATCGTTACTACTAAGAGCTAAGGGAATGGATGGATCAACAGAGCTGTGGCTCTGGGTAAGTTTGGCAACTGTACTAAAGAGAAATCTAGGATTATTTTTATTCTCTTCAATTAATGATGAAAAATACACTGCTCTAACTCTGCGAAGGGTCTTGTTATGCAACAATAGACTGTCCCTCCAGATTAAGGAGGATTCCTCTTGGTGTGTAGAGCGCCATTTTCTCTCCAATTTCCTAACATTGTGCTTCAAGGAACGCAGCTCTGAATTAAACCAGGGAGCCAGCTTCCTGTGAATAATCACCTTCTTTTTCAAGGGAGCTACATTGTCTAATGCTGAACACAATGAGGAAGTCACACTGTTGACAAAGGTATTGATTTGTGAATGGGAAGAAACAGCATTGCTGCCATCTACAGGGCATTTCTGAAATACTGAGGATATTAAAAAGGGGACAGACTCTTTAAGTTTTGATACAGCATTATCTGATAAAGATCTACTATAATGGAACCCTCTTTTGGGGGTGGAGAACTCAGTTAGATTAAACTCAAATGTTATTAAAAAAATGGTCAGACAGGACAGGGTTGTGAGAGAATACTGTTAGTTTTTCACAATCAATGCCATATGTCAGCACAAGGTCTAAAGTATAGAGCCGAGAGTGTGTCGGTTTATGCACATTTTGAGCAAAACCAATTGAATCTAGGATAGTTTTAAAGGCTACACTAAGGTTATCACATTCAGTGTCAACATGGATGTTAAAATCACCCACTATAATAACCTTGTCAGTATTTAACACCAAATCAGATAAGAAATCTGACAACTAATCCAAAAACTGAGTGTAAGGGCCTGGTGGACGATACAAAACAACAAACAGAAGAGGTTTTATTGCTTTGCAGTTTGGATGAGGGAAACTGAGGGTTAAATGTTCAAAAGAACTGTAATTATTAATTGGCCTGGGACTAATTAATAAATCAGACTGAAAGATAGTTGCCACTCCTCCTCCTCTTCCTACAGATCTGGGAATGTGGAAATTTGAATAACTGGAGGGAGTTGACTCATTTATACTAACGTAGTTTCTGTGAGACAAAACAAATAAATCTGATTATCAGAAATCAATTCATTAACTAACAAAGTCTTTGGAGGGAGAGACCTTATATTTAATAGACCACATTTAATTCTTAATTTTTTTTGGATCAAAGTGATCCGTATGGATTTGTATTAGATTTTTATGATTTGCTCCTTTTAGATCAGTTTTTGATCTGTTAAGTTTTGGCCGTGGGAAAGACACCGTCTCAATAGGATAATGGGTGGGAAACAGTACTGAAGCTGCAGAGAGGTGTGTTAAACTACGGCTCTGCTTCCCGGTCTAGACCCTGGTTTGTCAGCATTTAGGAGAACTAATAAATCGGGCCAGATTCCTAGAAAGAAGAGCTACACCTTACAAAGTGGAATGAATGCCGTCTCTCCTGATCAGAACAGGTTTTCCCCAGAAAGTTTGCCAGTTATCAATATAGCCCACGTTGTTTTCTGGACACCACCTAGACAACCAGCGGTTGAATGACGACATGCGGCTAAACATGTCATTACTGGTCAGATCAGGCAGAGGAGTCCGACATTGTTTTAGCAAACTCACACACCGAAGCAACACCAACTTCGGTGACCTCTGATCGGCGTGACCGGGTGTCATTACCGCCAGCGTGAATAACAATTTTGCGGTATTTACGCTTATCCTTACCCAGTAGTTTTAGGTAGGATTCTATGTCGCCCGTTCTGGCCCCTGGTAGGCATTCAACTATAGTCCCTGGTTTCTTTAGTGCCACATTTCTCACTATCGAGCTGCCAATAATTAAGGTTGGCTCCTCAGCGGGTGCGTCGCTGAGTGGAAATCTATTAGAAACGCAGACGGACTGGTGGTGATCTGGGGGCTGGGATCTAGAGCTATGCTTCCTACGAACCGTCACCCAGCCAGCCTGGTCACCAGGTTGTTCGGGTGCTACTACTTTTGGTTTGCTACGTGAAGTTACTCTATGCGGCTCCGCGCTAGCAAAGGAGCGGCTATCAGTTGGTTTTTCAACAGCACGGAGCCGGGTCTCCCATTCTGACACCCTCGCCTCCAAAGCTACAACAACACTACATTTATTACATGTACCATTATCACTAAAGGAGGCAGAGAAATAACTGAACATCTGACACGGAGAGCAGCAGATAGGAGACTTAGTCAGAGACGGAGAAGCCATTATGAGGCTAAGGCTTGGCTAACGCTAGGCTAAAACTAGGCTAGCGCCCTGTTATCACGGCAAAGAACAAACTGTGTGAAACATGAGGAGTTCCCAAACGTGATGAGCAGCCACAAAAAATGTTTTAAAAGTGCTTATGTTTGGAAACAGATGTTACAGCAAAGAGGATTAAAGATAAAAAGCGAGAGAGCCTGGAGTAAAAAAAACGTCGTTCACACAGCAACAACAGGAAGTGACACAATACGCCTTACCACAAACAGGAAGCAGGAACCACAAACCACAAACAAGAGACGCCTTGCTACAGAGTTCAGGAGGCGTCTGTAGCCAGGCGCCTTCTGAACTCTGTAGCCAGGCGCCTCCTGAACTCTGTAGCCAGGCGCCTCCTGAACTCTGTAGCCAGAGTTCAGGAGGCGCCTGGCTACAGAGTTCAGGAGGCGCCTGACTACAGAGTTCAGGAGGAGCCTGGCTACAGGCTACAGGCTTCAGGTTCAGACGGCCCCTGGCTACAGGCTTCAGGTTCAGACGGCCCCTGGCTACAGGCTTCAGGTTCAGACGGCCCCTGGCTACAGGCTTCAGGTTCAGACGGAGCCTGGCTACAGGCTTCAGGTTCAGACGGAGCCTGGCTACAGGCTTCAGGTTCAGACGGAGCCTGGCTACAGGCTTCAGGTTCAGACGGAGCCTGGCTACAGGCTTCAGGTTCAGACGGCCCCTGGCTACAGGCTTCAGGTTCAGACGGCCCCTGGCTACAGGCTTCAGGTTCAGACGGCCCCTGGCTACAGGCTTCAGGTTCAGACGGCCCCTGGCTACAGGCTTCAGGTTCAGACGGCGCCTGGCTACAGGCTTCAGGTTCAGACGGCGCCTGGCTACAGGCTTCAGGTTCAGACGGCGCCTGGCTACAGGCTTCAGGTTCAGACGGGGCCTGGCTACAGACTTCAGGTTCAGACGGGGCCTGGCTACAGGCTTCAGGTTCAGACGGGGCCTGGCTACAGGCTTCAGGTTCAGACGGGGCCTGGCTACAGGCTTCAGGTTCAGACGGGGCCTGGCTACAGGCTTCAGGTTCAGACGGGACCTGGCTACAGGCTTCAGGTTCAGACGGGACCTGGCTACAGGCTTCAGGTTCAGACGGTACCTGGCTACAGGCTTCAGATGCTCCCAGACCCTTTAACACCCAGAACCTCATCAGTAACCCTTCCAGTGCCTCCGACAAAGAGAGCTTGGTCAGCCACTTGGGAAATTGGCTGTCAAGCCAAAGGTGAGGGGGTAAGAGCTTCAGAAGATGTCTGGAGATCTCCCAGTCTCCATGGTGCTCTGGGTGCTTGTCTTCTCGGCGAGACCCCCGACGCTTGTCGTCTGGGCGAGACCCCCGACGGAGCTTGTCGTTTGGATGAGGGCCGCGCCGCCGCTTGTCGTCGGGCGAGGGCCACGACGCCGCTTGTCGTCTGGGCGAGGGCCACGACGCCGCTTGTCGTCTGGGCGAGGGCCACGATGCCGCTTGTCGTCTGAACGAGGGCCACGACGCCCAGTGTCCCGATGAGCCCCAGAGTTGCGGCCTGAAAGAGGGCTCGTCTGAACCCCCTCCTCGTGAACCAGTGGTAGACCCTCCTGGGTTCCCACGTCGCAGACTGGCGGCAGACCCTCCTGGGTTCCCACGTCACAGACTGGCGGCAGACCCTCCTGGGTCCAAGCGTCGCAGACTGGCGGCAGACACTCCTGGGTCCAAGCGTCGCAGACTGGTGGCGGGCCCTCCTGGGTTGCAGTGTCTTGGGCCGGCTGCGGACCCTCCTGGGTTGCAGCGTCTTGGGCCGGCTGCGGACCCTCCTGGGCTGCAGCGTCTTGGGCCGGCTGCGGACCCTCCTGGGCTGCAGCGTCTTGGGCCGGCTGCGGACCCTCCTGGGTTGCAGCGTCTTGGGCCGTCTGCGGACCCTCCTGGGTTGCAGCGTCCTTGGCCGGCTGCGGACCCTCCTGGGTTGCAGAGTCTTGGGAAGGCTGCGGACCCTCCAGGGTTGCAGCGTCTTGGGCCGGCTGCGGACCCTCCTGGGTTGCAGCGTCTTGGGCCGGCTGCGGACCCTCCTGGGTTGCAGCGTCTTGGGCCGGCTGCAGACCCTGCCGGGTTGCAGCGTCTTGGGCCGGCTGCGGACCCTCCCGGGTTGCAGCGTCTTGGGCCGGCTGCGGAGACTGTGCTGCTTTAAGGCTGCCGGAAACCGGCACTGGAGCTGAGGTAGAGGGCGGGTCCTCTGGGACAGGTGCAGGTGCCGAGGCGTCAGCTGGACCCTTGGGGACAGGATCGGGTCTATTATAGAAAGCCTGGAGAGCCGCTCTATAGTGCCCCTCAACCTCCTTTAATTTAGCCTCCAGCTCCTCTGAATACTGGCTGAAAAGAGCCTCCCTAAGGTGTTTAATAATAGGGGCAAAAGTTCTTATCTGGTTCTCCAGAGCCAGATCCTCAGCATCACGGGTGCCACCAGGAGGCGCTGTGGGCTGCTCAGCTCTGGGGAGCACCGGACTCCGATCCACTGGGCAGGAAGTGGCAACGGACGGGCGCGGTACTGGCTCGCCTGTTGGCCGAACAGAACGGGTGAAGGAGCGACCCACAGGTTTCCGTCCCCTCCTCCGACGGTGGGACGGCAGGACTTGCTGGAAGTTAAAATCTGTCGGTAGAGCCGGGATCGGCGGAGCCCACAGCGTTCCCTGCATCTCCTCTTCTGGAGGGAGAGAGAGAAAAAGATCCGGGCGAAGATCCTGTACCACCTCCGCTTCGACCTCCAAAAACAAAGTTGGGTCAGGATAAAACCCATGGGCGGAGCCGACAGCGGTGTCGCTGGGTGAGTGATCCCTACTATTCCGAGCAGAACCTGAATTAGTTAAAAAGAGCCCTCCCAAGCGTAGGCTCCCAGCAGGCAGCGAGTTACTGCTGCTGCGGCTACTGAAGAGATGGCGTATGGGACCGACACCAGGGGGACAGAACGCCAATCTGGAACCCTCCAAAGCCATAGTTTGTGGAGGGGAAAAACAAAAAATTTAAGGGGAGAAAAAAAAAACCCTCTACAAGCTTGTTTGGCGATAGGTTTTAGGGGGGCCAGATCATTCTGTTATGAACTAGAATCAGGCAAACCCAGTATTCAAACCAAACAAGCGAGGTATAAGCAAAAAACAGGATTTTAATAATGAAACAGGGACAGGCGGGCTCAATGATCAAAAGGGCAGTCCAAAATCCGGTACACAAAAGGCAGTCCAAAATAGGCAGAGGTACAGACAGGGCAAAAGCAAGCTCGGATAACCATGGGACAGAATCAGGTCGGTAAACCGGTAAATCAGTCAGACAGGGCAGGAAAAACAGATCAGGGAACAGGCTGGCTCAGAATCAAAAAGGCTCTCAGGTTAGCATCAACAGGTCAATCAAGAAAGGAACGCTGGAACAAAACTCACCGTGAGCTCGTTAATGATCTGGCGGAGAACTAAAGACTGAGGCAGAACTATATAGTGAAGTGCACAGGTGAAATGGAGTGAAAACTAATTACAGGGAAACAGCTGGAACTAATCAGAGGCAGGGAAGTGACTGACAGAGAACTGAATTGATAGATTGGTGACTGCTGACAGGGGAGTGACAAGCTAATAGGGTAAAAACAGGGAGGTGAGCTGGCAGGTGAACAGAACTGAGCTAAAAGCTTACAGAACCCTAACAGATAGTATAAAACAAAGAACAAAATCAAACCACAACAAAACTCAAACTATTCCATAATTCAAAACTAAGACAGAACCTAAAATCATGACAGGAAGTCAGCCAATAAAAATAACAACAAAACATAGTATGTGGTTATTATTTGGTTGAGTCCCTGGTTTGTCTTAGAAAGATAAATAACCAGAACAGGATATCACCATAGACCTAAAACATCTGTTTTGAAACTCTATTAGAGGATATTCACCTACTGAGCCTGGTTTGGCCTTTGTGAAACAGATAGAGCCAGGATGCACTGATCTTACTAAAGAAAACCTGGCTTTATCTCTTTTCTTCAATTTCTAAATTCTGCTTTTGTGAAACAGGTTTCTGTGAATGTCCTTAAGGTGATAAAAGGCTGACTGAATTTTCTTTAGATGTTGTTGAAGGTTCAGGTCTGGGTCCATCCTACACCCAGATTTTAGGCCTGATCAGTGGGTACAAACTGAAGTAGCTGAAGCTGTGTGTTAATTCTTGATTGCTCTTCCGTTGGTCCAAAAATTATTATTTCAGTTTTGTTTTTATTCAACTGTAGAAGATGTTAGCACATGTAAAGTAGTAGAACACATTGGTCCTTTGCTATTTAAATTGGCAGCCAAAGTTCTTTCTTTAAACAAGATTTTCTGTGAAAGAAGAATGTTGTATGCTAGGTTATTTGGAAAACTTTAATAAAGTCACTAAAATCAGTTTCTGACTACTTTAGAGAGAATAAGGGTAGTTGTATTGTACAGACTGCGAGGCTAAATGGAGGATATCCTGACTATTGTAATAAATCAAATATAATGAAATGCATAAAGCTAATCTTTAATTATTATTTTGTTTATAAACAATATGCTGTGAACCATAGTGAATTTTGGAATTAATCAAATTTATTGAAACGTGTTAAGCTAATCTATATTGATTTATTTATATAAAATAACATGCTGTAAAATAGTAATGTGAATGTTCTGGACTAACTCAGATATACCGAAATGCATAAAGCTAATATTTAATGATCATTTAAATATAAGAATAAAATCTCCTGGGCAAGGTACTTTTTATTTTGAAATCTAGGCAAGGCTTAGAGTTTGATGGAAAGGCTCTTAATCTCTCTCTAATCTGAACCTCTCACTTTAGGAACAATAAATAAATGGCATCATATTATTTAAGTGGTAAATCAAAGAAACACTTTCTGATGTGGCATACTATTTTGGATCAGCTTAAAAAGGTAAAACTATGTACTAAAGATCTGTGTGACAGTATTTACGTCCAAGGAAATGGCCCTGGAGCAAAATCAAAAGTGAAACCAAACTGCAGAGCAGCTTTGACATTTAAGAGAGAGCAACACTGCGTTTAAGATCAAACATTTCTCAGAAATCCAACAACTGACAACACGGTCTCCACACTGCTTTCAGATCCTGTTGGTCATGGCACGTAAGTAACTTTTAGTTACCATAATTTGTCAGGAAAAATAAACAAATAATAACAGCATATGTTTTTAACATTGACTAATGATTTCCTGTATTTTCCTGGTCTTTGGTCTGTCTACACCGGAGACATTTTGTTTTTCCCCGAACACCTTTTATGGAAAGAAGCCATGTTAAGATTTTCATTAACATTCTGTGGGAATGTAGTGTTGTTATTTATGTGGAGGAAATAATTCATGAGGAATTTGGTTTCAACATTATAATTGTTATTTTAAGACGTTTGAGGAAAGCTTTTTTAATGGTTCATTGAAGCAAGTGTTTCTTTGTAAGACACAGAATTGCTTATTTTATTATATATATTAAATAATACAGGGATTGTAACTATAAACAAAAAGAAAAATATAATCTATAGTGTATACAATATGTTAAGGGTAAGGAGTGAAATGATGTAGGTAAGGCAAGGTCAGGCAAGCTTATTTGTATAGTACATTTCATTAACAAGACAATTCAAAGTGCTGTTCATAAACAGACCAAATAAAAGAATATAGAGGAAATCACATTCCAGTGGAATATTAGCAGTGGGTTAAGATATAAGAAAAGTTGGACTACAAACTTGAACCTTCAAAGGCAACTCTAAATAAATAGTCTTTTGACTTGAACGAACTCAGGGTTTCAGCACTTTACAGTCTTTTGGGAGTTTGTCCCATATAAGAAGAGCATAAGAATTAAACACTGCTTCCACTTGTTTGGTTCTGGTTTGCTGGGTAGATTTTAGCTAAAACACTTGAGAGGTCTGGAGGGTTGATACACCATCCAAACCACATAAAGTCTTTGATATATTTTGGTGCTAAGCCATTTAGTGTTTTATAGGATAAAATAAGTGTTTTCTCTTAGATAATTGAGCCATTGTAAGAACTTTTCAAACTGGGCTGATGTGATTCCTTCAAAAGGCCACACTAGAATTAGACAAGTTGAAATTGAGGATAGAATATTTAACTTGATTAAGACGACCAAAAACTAATAAAAAAAGGAAATATTTATCATGGAGTGAGGATCTAGTGGTTAGATAAGGAAACTTATGGAGGAAGAAAGCTGCCAGATGTGTTTAGATTTTAACAATTTGTATTTGTATTTTTTTATGACTAAAAAATACTGTGCAAAACTTCTGCCATCATATATGTGAATCTCAAAACATTTGTGGGTTAGGATTGTTTTTATGTGAGTATGAATCTGAAAGCTGTGAGTCCAAGGTATTGTGAATACAACTCTAATTTATACGACTACAAGTCTTCACTGCTTCTGTGGTTTTAATTAAATGTGTCCATGGCAATCTCAAGCTTGTCGTATATTACATCTTTTAATAAGCTGGATATACAATTTATGCATGTCTAATATCTAGAATGTTCTACATTCTGCCAATATTTAATTGGATAACTTTTATTTTCTTCAAGGATCAAATGAAACAAAGATTGTCCTACTGGGAAAAACTGCCGTTGGGAAGAGCAGCCTTGGCAACACCATACTGGGAGACAGTCTGTTTAAAGAAAAATTATCTCCAACATCTGTTACAAACATGTTTAATGCTGAATCTAAAGATATCAATGGAGAACGTGTCACAGTTATTGACACTCCTGGCATCTTTGACAACACATTGAAGGAAGAGGATCTGAAGGCTGAGATGATTAAGTGTATCGAACATTGCTCACCCGAGATTCATGCATTTCTCATTGTGCTAAAAGTGGACCGATACACAGACCAGGAGAAGGAAATCATTAAGATGATCAAGGAATATTTCTCAGAGGAAATTCTGAAACATGCTGTGGTTGTGTTTACACATGGTGACCAGCTTGAAGAAGGGCAGACCATTCAGGAATTTGTTGAAATGAGTGCCGATCTGAAAAAGCTGGTGGGGATGTGTGGTGGCAAGTGCCACGTTGTTGATAACAAGTACTGGAAATACCAGCAGGATGGATACAGGAGCAACAGGTTTCAAGTGAAGCAGCTTCTCAAAACAATAGAAAATATGAAACAAAACAAGGGCGTCTACACAGACGACTTACTTGAGTTAGCAGGGAAAAATAAATCAGTATGGAAGATTTTGAAAATCTCAGCTAAAATCACAGTTGGAGCATCACTGGGAATGTTAGCTGGTGCCTCAGTGGTAGTTCCAGGACTTGGTTTAGGCACCGCAGCAAGCATTGGAGCACTGGCTGGAGGTGCACTGGGGGGAGGGGGGTGGGGATTGTGGGGGGGAGAGTAGCTTGCAGCGGTGGATGAATAAAAGAAGCTGTGTTGAAAAATAGCTGAAATAATAGGCATGATAGATGAGAAAATGCTAAAAATGAACAATCAACATGCAAACTATTCCATTCCATAATAGGATTTTAAACAATGTTGTTAAAGCTAAAAATTAAAAATACTTTAATTAAATCACAAATGGAAGATGCTGGAGACTGTATATTTGCTTTTTATGTTTGTTTTTTTTCATTGAGGGCTAAAACTGGAAAAGGGGGAAAAACTTTAAAGAAAACTATAAAGAAATGCAGTAAAATGATTGTATAATTCTAATTTTATTGTTTTTGTGAGAAACTGTTCCAAATGCTTGATATCATGAGGCTGCTTGTACATTTTTTCAAAATAGCAATGGAGAAGATTGTAAATAATGTAAAATCAATAAACCAATGAAGTAGAAAATGGTTATTTAAAGTTAAATTAGCTATGATTTTTGCCCAACCAATCTTTTTAAAGTAATCAAGGTCTGAAATCCAGCTATACTATAGTCTGTAAATAGATCTTTTGTTTTGCATAATGTAGAAAACAAGTAGATGGTCTCTAACTATTTGATGGTATGTTCAAATGGCTATGTTAATATTAAAGGCTTGATTAAAACCACAGTCATGAACAACATTGTGTCTTCAAACTCATTTGTGGAACAAAAAAAACCTTAAACTCTTCTCACTGTTAAGCCCCTTTCACACTTTCAACCTTACCCAGTAATTAAGTTACTGGTAATTTACTGGGTCAGGGTTATGTGTGAATAAAGCCAGAACTGATTTACTGGGTAAAACTGGCCTGGCAAGACCTAGTGTCATACCTGGTAATTAACTGGAGCGCTTTCGTGTGATTAAAGACCTTACATTTCTGGGTAAGGCACACATTTGCATGATTATGTAAGACATTCATAGTCTTTGTTTAGCTCTTCCAGTGAGAAATGTGCTGACATTGTATTTCTTCTGTACTTTTCATAAATCACATCAATCACCTATGTGGTCACATCTGAGCATTGGCAGGTTTATCGTCTGCTTCACTGAACACCAATGGTCATATTGTATTTATACTAATCGTTAAAAATAGAAACGTAAGGCTTTATTTACTAACAAATTGAGCAAAAACAAACCTTAAAATGTCAAAATAATACCTAAAACACAAGTAGGATGTGATAAGATCTTAAGATCTTGCCGTATTTAGTTGAATCCTCCTTACAATGTCAAATCATGGCCTGCAGCCTTGTGAAAATGAACTACAAAGTGTGCCATCTCTTCTCTCCAGACATTTTTATGGATTTCTGTGAGATGGCTGTGCTAATATGTTATGTCATCCAAAGAACTCTGGGATACCTAAAGGGTTCTTATCGCCGATAAGGAACGTCGCAGGGTTCTTAGGCAAAACTAGCCGTGAGAGGAAACTTACAGGTACCTTTTCTGACCTCCTTCCTTACTGACTGTACTATTTGGAAAGCACTTGTCATGTTAACCGCTGTCACGCTTTCGCTTTCACAAAAGAGTTTTTATTCAATAAGAGTATTCTGATGGAGCCTGAGATAGAAAATACAACAAGCATCACACAGATCAGTGCATAGATCTGTGTACCTGACTATTCTTTTTAGGTAATATTTAATAAAGGAGAATGAGAAAAAGCCTAGGTTTCTTAGTATAGTTGCCAAACTTACACAGACATAGCTCTGTCGATCCATCCATTCCCATAGGTTTCACCAGTAATGACTTTATGAGATTATTAATTAATACAGTTGATTCTATTAAAAATAACTCATTAGCATCCTTCCAAACGTGATTTCCTTTGTAGAGATCTTTAGAACCCAATCTCTGTTAAGACCAGTTGAGCTTTCTGGGTTATCTAAAATACTAGCTACACTGACTAATTGCGTCACGCGAGACCTGAGCTGTGAGCAATTCAAATTCATGCTGGGATATCCGGAGTCTCGACCGCTGCACCGGCGTCACAGTGCGTTCTAGATGACAGGTACTGGCTATTAGTCTTAATTCTATGAAGGATGTTTAAAATTTCGGTCTCCAAAAAAAACCACTTTTGGTCTCCAAAAGGGGGGTGCGCACGCCCCCCACGCCCCCGCCTGGATCCGCCACTGGTGATGATGGAGGACGGTGTTAGCACTTCTGCTGCTCAAGTAGGCATAACAATCACTTAGCCGGACAAAAACAAAATCTGTCTCCAAATCAAGTTTTCAACCAAAGCGCCAACACATTTATTTTAAAAACTTTTTGGATTTGCAAAACATTTAGAAAATCATGCATTCATTTCCTTTTAGTCCACAGTCATGCATTGCATTGTGTTGCTCTGTCAAAGGAAACCCCAATAAAATCCTCAGAAATCTGTCTGTCATTTTCCACGCTTGAAGTGTGCATGTGAACGCTTCCAGCATGTTGACTTATTTGTGAACTTGAACGCATCCATTATGTAACTACATGAAGCACTGGAGCCTTCCTCATACCTGCGTGCCGTCTAAAACAGGTACTTCAGGTCTGTTGCCAGTGGAATCTGTTAACCATTTACCTAGCCGCCACACCCATGAAACAAACTTTCCATTTGTGGGTGATACCATTAAATATTACCATCGTTACATAAATATGGACGTCCTGACAAAGCCCGTTCTATCACAAGCCGGCCCCTGATTGACTGCTGGAGATGGTCACCAGCTCCTCCACGACCTAAGCCAAAATGCTCCCGGAGAAACAGCTCCAGTGCAGCGTCTGCCAGCAGGTGTTCACCGACCCAGTCACCACTCCCTGTGGACACAATTTCTGCCAAGCCTGCATAGGGCAGATGTGGGACCGCAGTGACGTCTGCCAGTGCCCCACCTGCAACAAGAGGTTCCCCTCGAGGCCTGAAATGAGCATCAACACGGCCCTATATATATATATAAAGATATAAATCTTGTTTAATTTGCTGCAATATGGAGACTGCACAGATGTAGCTATAGTTTTATAGTTTGAACATTTGTGTTATTTATACTTAAAGGCGTACTATGCAACATTTTTCAGTTAATTAATGTGTTCCATACCGTTTTGGATGATTAAATGAGTAATTTCAGGTCGAACAAAGGTTTTCTCGGCCACCCTGGTGGTCTGCGGCGGGGAGTGAGGGGTGGGTTAGGCGGGTTGCCGAGGCGGCCGCCTCGCCAAGATAGCGCTGCGGGAAGCTTGTTGTTCATACTTTCACTGTGTTAGTCATTGTTTGTACTGCCGTTTTTTCCACTTTTCGTTGCATTCGCCTGTCTGCTAAACTCAAAACAACCGCGCCTGGCTTGACGGAGAAACCAGAACAGCTGAGCATCTTTACGACAGTGCACTTTTACTTTCGCCCTCTGGGGGGAGCCTCGCTGGAAAATCAACCCTGGTTGCATAGTATACCTTTAAGATCACTGAAACGGAACTCAGCAGAAACATATTATCTTACTTTTGTTACTTGTACACTGCCTTGATTTTATAGAATATTGTGCTGGCTTTATGTGACCTGATAAAAGGTTTTGCTAGTACATCTATATAGGTGCTTGCCGTATTTACCTCTTTCATTGTTAGTTTCCTTATCACGATGTCCCCAGACTGCTTCCTTCAGTCTAAAGTCTTCGTTGCAGTCCATCAAATCATGGTTGTTAAAGTTTAGCGCTACGGCTGATGTCTTATCTTGCTTTAGGTATTAGCTCAAAATGCATGACTGCGGACCAAAAACAGCAGTGCAGAACAATAAATGTTGCATTTTGAACTGCATGAAAGTCTTTACAGATTCTTTAAATCATATCTGTGGTTATATAGGATTGATTTATATTGAATGTGACAGTGGAGTTAATGTACAGGTGTGAAGAAGATTATGTAATGATGCAAGCTGCTGTCTTTTGAATTAGCTGCAGTTTATGGAGGGTTTTGAAATTGTAACGTGGAAAGATGAGTGGACTGTGGACCAGTTTGGCAAAAGTGCAAAGGAAGAACTTGCTTGATGCTGCAAGTATGAAAGTTAACCAGGTGATGTTATGGATGTGGAAAGTGAAGGAGATTATAGAGAGGGATGTCCAGGATGGCGGCAAGGCTCTGAAGCTGGAAGGTGGGAGAGATACAGGAATTGTCAATGGAACTAGCAGATTGGGTTAAAGTGGACTTTGCACAATAAGCAAATGAGGTTATTAAGGTGGCATGACGTCCACGGCCCGGGAATATATGGGCTGACTAGAAATTTTTTCAATCAAATTGATTATTTTTGCTTTAACCCCTAAATATTATGGATTTTTCAAAATACATGTCTTGTGTCCTTCACATTTGTAAATTAAATTTTTTGTTTGTTTTTAAAGAGTATTATTACGTTTTCTGCTCAAAGCGGTTAAAGTAAACTAATACCCACTCCCGAGTCCTGACAGTAGATGGCGCAAGTTTAAAAACAATAGTCTAACCTACTGGATCTAGCTAGCTGCTTGAAAGTGCACCTGCTAGCTAACCATTATTAATAAAACTTTTATTCATTAATAAGACTTTTGAAATGATCCCCCCCTCTGTTTTTTTTTTGCAAATCGCACACTGGGTAAGCCCCAAACTCAAGGCTGGGTAAAACCAGGAAACTACCATGAACACACCATACGATAGACGGAAAAACAAAACAAAAACATGTTTAATCCCTTTATTTCACGTGGCAAATGGAATTCAAAGAATGACAAGTTTGTGCTTCATCAACATGAGCGTCTGCTGTGGCATTTGATACTAAACTGCTAACAGCTAAACGTCCACGGCGCTGAACAATAATGAAGAAGGATAATCACATCATGATTACTTGTAAGTTAAACAGACACGGTTAATAGTTTCATAAAACAAAAATGTACAGCTGCAAACTTTTAGAAGTTTTCTGTCATTGAAATGCGCAGAAACACAGAAAAAGTCAAAAGTAGGAGAATCACAGAAGAACAACTTCAGTCGGACTAAAGATGTTGATTTTTACCCTGAAAAGCCTCAGTTTTAATGCTGCAACATTTAAAGCAGCAAGTCCTCGGCCAACTATGTAAATCGTGACTGTACGGCTGTCTGGTTGAGACAAGCTGCAGAGAATCAGTCAAATGCTGGAAACTGATAAACTTATGAAACGGACTGATTTAAACCAATTCAAGAATCAAGAATATGTGTCGTCATCATGGTATCATTTTGGTGAGAGGCCGGCTCAGAATGCACATAGATCACAAAAACACATATACACAAGACATAATGTTTACACCTTTTTTTATCTGGCCTTAGATGATCTGTGTAGGATGTTCTCTCCATCTGCTCCACAGAATAATCCCACTTGCAAACAACACCAAACCAAAAATGAACACACGCTTTTCTCTTGTATATGTGACCAAACTCCTAAACAAACGGTAGACTAATACTTGTTCTTTCTGCTGGTGTTTCCGCAAGCTGGTGGTGTAACAGCCGCCATTGTTTTTTGCCACCATCTTTTCAATGGTGTTGATCAGCTGTGCCACCTGGAACCGGTTGCTTCTGGTCTCGTCCTGCTGGTTGTTTTTCCAGTATTTATTATCAACGACATGGCACCTCTCTCCGCACCTCGCCACCAGATCTTTCAGAGGTCGATTTCGTTCAATAAACTCCTCGATCTTCATTTCATCAGTCAACTGGTTGCCGTGTGTGAAAACGACTACAAAAAACTTAAAAACGTAAGCAGAAAAACAGTCCTGTATGTTCCTGATGACCTGTTCCTCCAGTGACGTAAATTTCTCCACTCTCAGCACAAGAAGAAAAGCATGAGGCCCAGGAGCGCACTCTGAGACACACCTCACTATCTCACCCTTCAGCTCCTTCTCAGACAGACCTGAATGGAAAAAGCCAGGAGTGTCGATCACAGTGAGGCTCCTGCCATGAACGTGTCCCGTCTCTCCCTGACAGCGAGCCTCCTCTGAGCTGGTAAAATGTTTGGGTCTGAAGACCTCCTTCCCAAAGATGGTGTTGGCCAGGCTGCTCTTCCCAGATCCAGTTTTCCCCAACAGGGCAATCCTTAGTGTGTCTGGCACTAGGAGAAAAAAAAAATTATAATGGATTTACCAATTATTTTATACAATTAAACCACAGCTGCTGACATTAAATATTTCCAAAAATGCAATATACACTCCCTGATTCACAATCTATAAGACGGTTGACACAACAAGCTAAGCTCCATGTGCAGACCCCCTTTTTATGTTAGTCAGAAACATTTTGTGGTCCATCACCCTGTCCAGTGGATTTCTGAAGAGTGGATATTTTTCCTGTTATTTGTTTACACCCCTTCATTTTTTTATTCTTTTATTTTTTTGCCACACGTGTCATGTTTACAACCACAAACTTAAATGTATGTTAAAGTGCACAATACTCTGAAAAGTGAGGGGTGCATACTCACCTCTCTGAGTTACTGTAATACTTTATTAAAACCCCTTTGGCTCCAATTCCAGTTGTCTCTCTTTTGGGGAACGTCTCTGCCTGCTCTCAGATGTTCTGGTTCTGGTCTATTCTGCAGAACCAGAACCAGAACCAGACATAGAGAAGCAGCATTTAGCTTCAAAGTTCCACAAAATCTGGAACAAACGTCCAAAAAACTGCAAAGCAGCAGAAACACAGAGTTCCTTTAAGTCGAGACTGAAAACTCACCTGTTTATAATAACAGGAACACTGACCAACATGTGTGATGTCATGTGTATTGATATTTTCACCTGTGTTAAGAAAAAATCTTAGTCAAGCAGAGTGGTGTCTGTCTCTCCCTGCTCCAGCGTAAGATAAACATGGAGTTTTATTGCCCCCCCGGGGGGTCAGAAGGAGAGGGGGTCAGTCATCCTCTCCCTGAGCGAGCAGGAGGAGTTATAAAGTTGATAAAAAGGAATGTCTTGGTAAAACTTACTTCAGACAGACTTCACGACCACACGGTGAAATCATCTTGATTGGTAAATGTATACTCTGTCTCCATATTTAATTTCTATGAATTAAATACGCACATTAACTGTTCTACCTCTTGATTAATGTTTTCTCATTTGCGGCCAAATCTGGAACCGGGATAAGATTGGTTTTCAATAGACATGTAACAGCAGGCCGGTAAACCCAATCTTTAACACCTGACACAATTTAATGTTTATTACTGGTCTCATAATGAGTAATCGTTTCAATGTGTTTATGATGATTTTATGTTTTCATGATGTAAAGCACTTTGAACCGCCTTACTGCTGAAATGGGCTATACAAAGAAACTTCACTTGACTCCCTCATCTGGAGTTGTTCTTTTATGACAAATAATAGCTCAGTCTCAGTCAGATTGGGTAAACAATAAATGTCAAGTCTTGTTCTTAATTAGATTTAGGTCTGGACTTTGGACCAAATCCACCTATTAATTACCTCTAAACCATTCCTCTATTGTTAAAGTTCCACATCAAACTCAAGTCATGTTGAGCTCCCCTGACCTGCAGCAGAAAGACTTCCCCACAGCATCATGCTGCCATTACCATCTTCACCATTGAGGCGGTTGAAAAGGGAAGCAAATGCACGGCAAACTAGATTTGCTTGTAAAATATTTCAATAAAGATGCACTTTCCTTTCTTCCTTTTCACAGCAAGCTTCTACAGCGTCATATAATTAAAATCCCAATGAAAGACGCTGAAGTTTGTGATTTTAATGTGGTGATTCCAGCGGATGAAAACTTGTTTAAAGGTACTGCAGAAGCTCTTCTTATGTAATCGTGTTGTTTCCGTCCTGCAACACTCTCGGTGCACAGTGAACGATTCTTTGCCTGCGAGGAGAAACAACATGGAGGAGCCACCGTCTAGGAGACGCTGCTATAAAGCTGATCTGAAACTAAGACAGTTCACCTCTGTGCTGTTCTTTGTTTTGTTCAGACGGCAGAGTAAATGTTCTGTTTCGTTTCAGATTAACAAATCTACACTCTGACTGACGGAAGAAAAACATGACTCACCATTCATGACAAAGAAGAGATTGGAAACGTGTTTCACAGAAATGCTGTTGATGGTGTTTGTCCTCACTGGGCGATTTCTCTCCTGTTGCACTCAAACGTGGCTCAACAACTTAGTTTCACTTTTGCTCTGGCTGAACTCCAGGACCATTTCCTGTAAACCCCCAAGGCTACAGAAAGGGTGTGTGCTATGTCATTTAAGTTTTAAAAACGACCTTGTTTAAAGTGCATTTGTTTTATATTTCAATAAACAGAGCAGAAATTATGACAAAAAA
Organism: Fundulus heteroclitus; assembly: GCF_011125445.2. Lineage (NCBI taxonomy): Eukaryota > Metazoa > Chordata > Actinopteri > Cyprinodontiformes > Fundulidae > Fundulus > Fundulus heteroclitus. The sequence goes on along the minus strand of NW_023396692.1, from coordinate 28,451 downwards.
ATCTCATTAATTAATATTAGTCCACCCTGATTGTAGGCTGTTTTGTATAGATCAACATAAAAACATGGCCTGTCCTGTCCTAGAGACCTGTGTTGATAAGTCTGATCTCCATAAATGCTGCTTTTTACTCAACGTCATCAAGCACAATCATTATTGACACACTACAATGTAGTACTGTTAAAAATGTCGGTTTAGGCAAGGCAAGGCAAATTTATTTATATAGCACAACTCAGTACAGGGACAATGCAAAGTGCTTTACATGATTAAAATATAGCAAATTAAAACAGAATAAAAGCAAGTAGGAATAAAATGTAGATAGAAATTAGAACAAAGAAGTGGTGATTCAGTTAACTACAACAGTTGAAGGCAATCCTAAACAAATGTGTTTTTAATCTTGATTTAAAGGAACTCAGGCTTTCCGCACCTTTACAATTTTCTGGAAGTTTGTTCCAGATAAGCGGAGCATAGGAACTAAATGCTGCTTCTCCTTGTTTAGTTCTGGTTCTAGGTATGCAGAGAAGGCTGGAGCCAGAAGACCTGAGTGGTCTGGATGGTTTATACACCGATAACAAGTCTGTGATGTATTTAGGTGCTAAGCCATTCAGGGATTTATAGACTAACAGGAGTATTTTAAAGTCTATTCTCTGAGATACAGGGAGCCAGTGTAAGGACTTTAGAACTGGGGTGATGTGCTCTACTTTCTTAGTCTTAGTGAGGACGCGGGCAGCAGCGTTCTGGATCAGCTGCAGCTGTCTGATCCACTTTTTAGGCAGACCAGTGAAAACACCGTTGCAGTGATCAATTCTACTAAAAATAAACACATGGATTAGTTTTTCCAGATCCTGCTGAGACATCAGTCCTTTAATCCTAGAAATGTTCCTCAGGTGATAGAAAGCTGACCTTGTAACTGTCTTTAGATGCTTTTGGAGGTTCAGGTCTGAGTCCATCACTACTCCCAGATTTCGGGCCTGATTGGTGGTTTTTAGCTGAAGCGACTGAAGCTGTGTGCTAACTTTTGATCTTTCCTCTATTGGTCCAAATATTATTACTTCTGTTTTGTTTTTATTCAACTGAAGAAAATTTTGGCACATCCACGTATTAATCTAAGTAATTGACAACAGGGTTTCTAACAACGGCTGCAAACTAGTTTAAGGAAACAATTTTTTAGGGTGACCAAACGTCCGTATTTCCCGGGACATGTCCGTATTTCACGTCCTGTCCTGGGCCTCCCGGGTTTTTTTTTAGAAAGTGAGGAAATGTCCTGTTTTTTAAATTACCTTCATTGGACCATTAAATTGACAGGCACTAGGGCACTGCGCACGGCGTTGCGTGTGACGTAATCCCTGAGCCGCGTCAGTGCGGGCAGCCCTGTTCTTAATCAGAAGAACGATAGCGTGGCTGTCAGTACGCCAACAACATGCCGAAGCTCAAATGTATGTTTACCGACGATTTACAAAAGAGTTTCCCCGCTTTCAGACCGGGTCGAGACAAATGGGAGGCCTTTATTGTGCTATTCATTCATTACAGGAATTGTTAAGCATTTTTTAATAAATAAATTTTGAATAAAATTATAATTTGTTATTGGAGTTATTGCTGATGACTTTTACTGAAAAGCATTTTTAATAAACCAACTTTAAATATCATGTTATTGTAGGATTACGTAGGCCTATGTTAAGTGAGTGCATGCCACAGACATCTCTATGCATGGGAACAGAGATCCCCCCCCCCGCGCTCCAAGGTGTCCTGGTTTTCCCAAATGAAAATATGGTCACCCTAAATTTTCTTCCCAGTTTTGGTAAGAGTTACATTAAGCCACTAAAACAGTGATATGCAGTCAAGTAAAAAATATCATTGTTGTAAATAAAGCGTCTGAAAGTGTAATTTGGTTGAGCTTGTCCAGAAGTCTATATTTCAGATTTCAGACTCTGGCTCAGGCTTGTTATCACACAAGTCTGCTGTCAACATACTGGACTTCTTTTCATTTTGGAGCAAAATTAAACTATATTTTCACTACATATATTGTACTAGAGGAGCAGAAGTGAAGGTTGCTGATAAAGCTGACTTTCCTGTATTCTGTCGCCACCCAGTGAAAAGCTTATGGCTGGGCGTCACGGTTGCACATGGTGCCCAAGTCAGACGGCCAGTGGCGGCCTTGTGGGGATTTCCGTCGTCTAAATAACGTCACAGAGAATGACCGTTATCCTATCCCCCACATCCAGGATTTCTCTGCCCATCTCTCCGGGACATTCATTTTTTCTAAAGTGGATTTGGTGCGGGGTTATCATCAGGTCCCCGTGAGAGCTGAGGACATTCCTAAAACCGCGGTGATCATTCCGTTTGGCCTGTTTGAGTTTTTACGCATGCCATTCGGCCTTAAAGGTGCAGCTCAAACATTTCAGCGGTTGATGGATTCCGTTCTGCGTGGGTTGTCCTTCGTTTTTGTGTATTTGGACGACATCCTTGTGGCCAGCAGCTCGGCCGAACAGCACATGTCCCACCTACGTCAGGTTTTTCAACGTTTGGCGGCACATGGCCTGATTGTCAACCCCGCAAAATGCCAATTTGGGTTGCCGGTCATTGATTTTTTTGGGGCACCGCATTTCTGGCAGTGGTGCGATCCCATTGCCACAGAAAGTTCAGGCAGTAGCCAATTTTCCCCGCCCCCAGACGGTTAAAGCCCTGCGCTCAAACAAAGAAAAGCCACCGACAGCATCGACTGGGTCCCTGAACGCCTCCAGGCATTTGGTGGCGCTAAGCCAGCTTTGGCCGATGCTGCTCTTCTGGCCCACCCTTCCCAGTCAGGACAGATCGCTCTGGCAACTGATGCATCTGACGTGGCTGTGGGGGCGGTTTTAGAGCAGCGTGTCTCTGGTGTTTGGCAGCCGCTTGCCTTTTTCAGCCGCACTTTGCGGGACAATGAACGGAAATACAGCGTTTTTGATAGAGAGTTGCTTGCTCTCTACCTGGCTACACGCCATTTTAGATATTTTCTGGAGGGCCGCTCATTTACTGCCTTTGTGGACCACAAGCCCCTCATCTTTGCCATGTCCAAAACATCTGACCCCTGGTCCGCACGACAGCAACGCCACCTTGCCGCCATTTCTGAATTCACGACTGACATTCAGCATGTTGCTGACAAGTCCAACTTAGTGGCTGACTGTCTGTCTCGTGCGCTGATTTCCCCAGTTTATGTCGGTATCGATTTTTCTGCTATGGCTGCAGACCAGCGCGGTGATGCAGACATCCTTGCGTTACAGACTGGGTCCACGGGCCTCCGGCTGGAGGAAAGACAGATGCAGGAAGGTGGTCCTCCTCTGATCTGTGATGTTTCTACTGGCTGTCCCCGCCCTCTGGTTCCTGTTTCATGGCGCCGCCGGGTATATAAAATGGTAGCCTTTAATTATTATACTTTATTTAAAAAAGGCCCTTGTTATTTACCTGACTCCGCCAGATAGATTTGCTCCGCATATCCATCTGGAAACCTTCCGTTGAAGTAATTTTGGGAAGGGGCGAATATACTGGTTAGCTGATTGGCCTATGTTGGTGATAGACGGGCCAAATAAACCAATCAGATCAACGAAGCATATGACGTACTCGTCAACATGCTTCGAGCGACGACGAAAACACAACCACAAGCCAAGCTACTCTTGCTGCTGCAGGTAAAGGCTCGTTAGCTCAGCAAAGAAATACTCTGTAATTCCGATAAAACTTGCTCGATAGCCACGCTAACGCTAGTTTCATCGGCTGAAGCCGCCATGTTCTTTAGACTGAACTGTGGCGCTTCTCGTTGCGTCACACCTCAACCCGCCTCAAAGCCAACGCTGATTGGACGTTCGTTTGGTGAACGGCTCCAAATTTTCTTTAACGGAGAGTAGCCAGACTGATCTGCGAGTGAAACCTTGAAAGCTCGCGAGATCAGGATGGTCTCACGAGGCTACATTGTTATGTCAAGAGATCCAAATTTCGGTGTCATTCCTTAGGCACTGGAAGTAAAGGACACGTGCAAACTGGGAATTTTAACAAAAAAAAATCTTTATCCATAAAAAATGAAAATTTTCCTTTTCCAAGTCATACACAGTTTACACGGTAAAACTGTATTGCTCCGTGTCTAGATAATCCATCCATAGTTTTTTCTAATACAATATACGGCTCGAGAGGAAGCAAGCCTTTTTTAAAGTAAAACTAAACTTCACAATAAAATGGCCTGAACAAATCTTACTGAATATGATAAAAATAAAAAGCAAACCATCATACAAATAACTTAAATATTTTCGATTTATGACTCTAACACCACTTTTCCTCTTTAAAAGTCACTGTTAAATGATGTGTTTGTCTGTTTATAACATCCACCAAGAAAAATCTCTCTACAATGACACTGTCGCGCAGCTCTAAAGGATCCTGTCTATTGCGCAATACGCAACTAATTCGAAAAACTCTGCAAATTATTCTTGCACCTTCCGCAACAGGTTACAGTCGTAAAAATGGACATGGCTAAGACAGAGATCCCATCTCCTCCGCTTATACAGCTGCGATCTAATCTTGTTTACATGATGTTGGTTCGTGGCCTTTTGAGGCTGGAGTTTCAGCAGGAATGATGACCAAGGGGCAGTATGTGGAAGCAGCAATACATTTATTTGGTGGAAGCAGCAATACATTTATTTGTTGGTAGCAGCATTCACTCTGCCAACCAACTACCAACCAACCAACAACCAACACTTTTTACAGACACAATCACTGCCTTAAATACCCTCTGCTGATTAAGGGTTAAACCATTCTGCACTAAACAATTTACTATTAACTTTACCTATAAAATACAATATTTACATTATATAAATACACATACACATTCCCACCTATTTTTATAAATATTTTATCTTTTAAACCCACACCTAAAAACCCCTTAAAACAAATGTGCAAAAGTTCCCCCCTGCTTTTCCCATGGTCTCTCCCGGAACCTATAAATGGTGTCTGGACCCCCGGGGAAGCATTTGTCCAAACACCCTGGAGAGGACATAGAAAACAGGTAAGTCACCAACTTCTAATACTTTGTTTAGTCTCACACTTCTCACAGATTCTACACCACCATTTGCTTAAGTTTCCTGACAGTAGACCTTAGCTCTAAACAACAATTCTTCTTTTCACAGAGCCCACACCATTTCCCAATGAGGAGCAGCTGTGCAGAGCCTGAACAAAAGGCTACATGCTAATTATTAAAATATCCAATAAATATTCAATAAATAGTTAAAAACTTCTTGTGTGCAAATGGTTATTTCTGTGCAAAGTCATGCTTAAAGTGCTGTGCAAAACAAAGTGCTAATTAAGGTGCAAGTTTACAGTGCAAAAGTATTCTTAAAGTGCAATACCAGTTACTTCTCCTAAAAAACAGTCCCAGTAATGAAGGCCTCTTCATTACACATGAAATAAGCCTGCTCACGAGCAGGCTCAAGCTGGCGCACATGTTGCTATGACAGCAAGTGCAGGAAGTCTTTCGAAGAACCAAACGATCCAAGATCATGCCAATTCGTCAACAATCAAATCCTGCTAACTGAGTTAGCGACGTACGAAGAACGGACCCCAGGCCTCCCTTGTCATCATGGAAAGAAAGAAAATATATAATAACATAATATGAATTTTGATTCACTCAGTCATTTGTAATAATTTTTTATCTAATTTCCTAATTTTTATCATATTCTCTTCAAAATCGCAGACTTTTCGCTATTGTTCATGTAAACCCTTGGTGGCGCTTGATAGCGAAGCCGGTGAGGCCGCAGCGAGCTTGGCCTCCCCTGGGATTGCGCAATCCCATGTAAAATGCGCTGTCTTCCATTCCGTGAATACATCTTCTTGTCTCTAGATCATAAATGCAATTTTCAAACAGTTATGAACTGAATTTCCACAATTTAATATATGTGGATTACGAGTTGTGTTTTGATCATCAAACTGTGTGCAGATAACATGTTTTTTGTGCTGCTGAGCGATCATAAAAGCCAAAGAACTCGTTGTAGGTGAGGCCGGCAGTTCCTTGGCCTCTCGGCAGGGGGCGCTCAAGGGGCACCGCTCGTGATCCTAAAACTGTAGAGTGACAGCAAGTTATGGATGTTTTATTAGCGAGTTTTGCTAAACAAGTAAAGCACTAAAAAGACTCTAAACATACAGCTGGAACAGGACTGATCAAGGAAGGCTTTCCTCCCTGGCAGTGATCTCCATTGACACTGAGAGACTTTTAAAACTGAAGAAGATAAAGAGAACTAGAGAGCCAGGAGTGAAAGCACTGAGCATGACAGTGTGGGATGGGAGCTGCACTGCATTAAATGCGGGTAGTGTAGCTGATTAATTGATCAATTATTGAATAAAAGGCTCCTTTTTGTTGCATTTAATTTTTGGCCCTGTGTTTATTTCATTGCGTCATTATGCTGAAAAAAAAAATCCTGGTGAGGACCCTGGTAGTGTCTTGCCTAAAGACACTAAAATGGTCAGACGAGGGATTGAACCGACAACCTGCCAGCTGCAGGAAACGCCCCCTAATTCCCTCCTCCCACTCTAACAAACTACCGTCTAAATGCAGCTGTTGGTTTTACATGTAAAGTTTGTGGCACTTCAATGCAAAATTTGGAGAAACCGTAGGTGGTATGAAAATAGTGTCTTCAATTTTAAAACAATATGATGGATTTCTCTAAAAACAGAAAGTTAAACTGTGTTTCTACTTGAAAGTATGACAACATAGTAAAACCTCAAAAATAGTGAATTTTAATTTCTATGTCTTTAATGGGGCATAGAATTGTATTATTTCTGTAATTGTTGCTATGGTAGGCCCCAACAATTGTGTTTTAAAAAATGTACACAAATACACTTAAAATGTTTATTTTTGAACAGCTGCTAGGTAATTATGCGTCTGCATGATGCCAAAATGATTTCATTCAAATATCAGCACTTAAGATATCCCTTAGCAGACATTTGAAAACCCACTTTCCATATATTACGGCGATAGAGAAGTACTTGCTTAAATTTATTACAGTTTTTGAGATACTTTGCTCAGTAAGTGTGAAGATGTTTTCCTGTATTTGGAAAAAACAAAAGGTATGAACCTGATTCTTTGTGTAATCTGCTGATTTGACTTAATGCACTAAGATGATTTCCACTCAATTTGATCGTAATTTAGTTTGACTTGTTGCTACTAATTTGTGAAAAGGTAACACTATCAAACTTAAATATCTGTTTTTACAACGTTTTAACAGAAAAGCCCTCCAGGGGATGTACGCTCTGGAGATGGTGATAGCGCAAGTCTGCAGAAGAGGTAAAGTTTTATAACAATCCTAACTTGTTTCCACATAGTTTTAATTTATCAGACTTTATTTTCCTGTAACAAATGACTTGGACACCCACAAATTTGACATTTTCTGCTTATTTTTCTGATATCAGGCTACAGAGAGAGGCATGGTCTCCCATTTCCACCACAACCCCTGATACCAGCGAGGCTCCCAGGACTAGAAAAACCTCCTTCTGGCAACGCTGGTCTCTTCATAACAAGGTATGTATAGCAGAGCTGATCATTTTAATTAATAAGCAGCAAAGAAAAGTGGTTGTAATTTGTGAGTGTCAGCACAGTCTGAGCTCATCTGTGTGGATTTAGAAGAAAAAGCAGACCCATCTCCCACAAAATGTGGACAGGGTCACAATCCTGTCACCCTCTGTGACAGAAAGGAGGTAAAACAGCAGTTTTCATCAACAGCAGTTTTATATTTTATTATTTTATGTAGGAAAAACTCCCTAATTCCCTCCTCCCACTCTAACAAGCTACCGTCTAAATGCAGCTGTTGGTTTTACATGTAAAGTTTGTGGCACTTCAATGCAAAATTTGGAGAAACCGTAGGTGGTATGAAAATAGTGTCTTCAATTTTAAAACAATATGATAGATTTCTCTAAAAACAGAAAGTTAAACTGTGTTTCTACATGAAAGTATGACAACATAGTAAAGCCTCAAAAATAGTGAATTTTAATTTCTATGTTTTTAATGGGGCATAGAATTGTATTATATCTGTAATTGTTGCTATGGGAGGCCCCAACAATTGTGTTTTTAAAAATGTACACAAATACACTTAAAATGTTTATTTTTGAACAGCTGCTAGGTTATTATGCGTCCGCATGATGCCAAAATGATTTCATTCAAATATCAGCACTTAAGATATCCCTTAACAGACATTTGAAAACCCACTTTCCATATATTACGGCGATAGAGAAGTACTTGCTTAAATTTATCACAGTTTTTGAGATACTTTGCTCAGTAAGTGTGAAGATGTTTTCCTGCATTTGGAAAAAACAAAAGGTATGAACCTGATTCTTTGTGTAATCTGCTGATTTGACTTAATGCAGCACTAAGATGATTTCCACTCAATTTGATCGTAATTTAGTTTGACTTGTTGCTACTAATTTGTGAAAAGGTAACACTATCAAACTTAAATATCTGTTTTTACAACTTTTTAACAGAAAAGCCCTCCAGGGGATGTACGCTCTGGAGATGGTGATAGCGCAAGTCTGCAGAAGAGGTAAAGTTTTATGACAATCCTAACTTGTTTCCATGTAGTTTTAATTTATCAGATTTTATTTTCCTGTATCAAATGACTTGGACACCCACAAATTTGACATTTTCTGCTTATTTTTCTGATATCAGGCTACAGAGAGAGGCATGGTCTCCCATTTCCACCACAACCCCTGATACCAGCGAGGCTCCCAGGACTAGAAAAACCTCCTTCTGGCAACGCTGGTCTCTTCATAACAAGGTATGTATAGCAGAGCTGATCATTTTAATTAATAAGCAGCAAAGAAAAGTGGTTGTAATTTGTGAGTGTCAGCACAGTCTGAGCTCATCTGTGTGGATTTAGAAGAAAAAGCAGACCCATCTCCCACAAAATGTGGACGGGGTCACAATCCTGTCACCCTCTGTGACAGAAAGGAGGTAAAACAGCAGTTTTCATCAACAGCAGTTTTATATTTTATTATTTTATGTAGGAAAAACTCCCTAATTCCCTCCTCCCACTCTAACAAACTACCGTCTAAATGCAGCTGTTGGTTTTACATGTAAAGTTTGTGGCACTTCAATGCAAAATTTGGAGAAACCGTAGGTGGTATGAAAATAGAGTCTTCAATTTTAAAACAATATGATGGATTTCTCTAAAAACAGAAAGTTAAACTGTGTTTCTACATGAAAGTATGACAACATAGTAAAGCCTAAAAAATAGTGAATTTTAATTTCTATGTCTTTAATGGGGCATAGAATTGTATTATATCTCTGATTGTTGCTATGGGAGGCCCCAACAATTGTGTTTTTAAAAATGTACACAAATACACTTAAAATGTTTATTTTTGAACAGCTGCTAGGTTATTATGCGTCCGCATGATGCCAAAATGATTTCATTCAAATATCAGCACTTAAGATATCCTTTAGCAGACATTTGAAAACCCACTTTCCATATATTACGGCGATAGAGAAGTACTTGCTTAAATTTATCACGGTTTTCGAGATACTTTGCTCAGTAAGTGTGAAGATGTTTTCCTGCATTTGGAAAAAACAAAAGGTATGAACCTGATTCTTTGTGTAATCTGCTGATTTGACTTAATGCACTAAGATGATTTCCACTCAATTTGATCGTAATTTAGTTTGACTTGTTGCTACTAATTTGTGAAAAGGTAACACTATCAAACTTAAATATCTGTTTTTACAACTTTTTAACAGAAAAGCCCTCCAGGGGATGTACGCTCTGGAGATGGTGATAGCGCAAGTCTGCAGAAGAGGTAAAGTTTTATAACAATCCTAACTTGTTTCCACATAGTTTTAATTTATCAGACTTTATTTCCTGTAACAAATGACTTGGACACCCACAAATTTGACATTTTCTGCTTATATTTCTGATATCAGGCTACAGAGAGAGGCATGGTCTCCCATTTCCACCACAACCCCTGATACCAGCGAGGCTCCCAGGACTAGAAAAACCTCCTTCTGGCAACGCTGGTCTCTTCATAACAAGGTATGTATAGCAGAGCTGATCATTTGAATTAATAAGCAGCAAAGAAAAGTGGTTGTAATTTGTGAGTGTCAGCACAGTCTGAGCTCATCTGTGTGGATTTAGAAGAAAAAGCAGACCCATCTCCCACAAAATGTGGACAGGGTCACAATCCTGTCACCCTCTGTGACAGAAAGGAGGTAAAACAGCAGTTTTCATCAGCAGCAGTTTTATATTTTATTATTTTATGTAGGAAAAACTCCCTAATTCCCTCCTCCCACTCTAACAAACTACCGTCTAAATGCAGCTGCTGGTTTTACATGTAAAGTTTGTGGCACTTCAATGCAAAATTTGGAGAAACCGTAGGTGGTATGAAAATAGAGTCTTCAATTTTAAAACAATATGATGGATTTCTCTAAAAACAGAAAGTTAAACTGTGTTTCTACATGAAAGTATGACAACATAGTAAAGCCTAAAAAATAGTGAATTTTAATTTCTATGTCTTTAATGGGGCATAGAATTGTATTATATCTCTGATTGTTGCTATGGGAGGCCCCAACAATTGTGTTTTTAAAAATGTACACAAATACACTTAAAATGTTTATTTTTGAACAGCTGCTAGGTTATTATGCGTCCGCATGATGCCAAAATGATTTCATTCAAATATCAGCACTTAAGATATCCTTTAGCAGACATTTGAAAACCCACTTTCCATATATTACGGCGATAGAGAAGTACTTGCTTAAATTTATCACGGTTTTCGAGATACTTTGCTCAGTAAGTGTGAAGATGTTTTCCTGCATTTGGAAAAAACAAAAGGTATGAACCTGATTCTTTGTGTAATCTGCTGATTTGACTTAATGCACTAAGATGATTTCCACTCAATTTGATCGTAATTTAGTTTGACTTGTTGCTACTAATTTGTGAAAAGGTAACACTATCAAACTTAAATATCTGTTTTTACAACTTTTTAACAGAAAAGCCCTCCAGGGGATGTACGCTCTGGAGATGGTGATAGCGCAAGTCTGCAGAAGAGGTAAAGTTTTATAACAATCCTAACTTGTTTCCACATAGTTTTAATTTATCAGACTTTATTTTCCTGTAACAAATGACTTGGACACCCACAAATTTGACATTTTCTGCTTATATTTCTGATATCAGGCTACAGAGAGAGGCATGGTCTCCCATTTCCACCACAACCCCTGATACCAGCGAGGCTCCCAGGACTAGAAAAACCTCCTTCTGGCAACGCTGGTCTCTTCATAACAAGGTATGTATAGCAGAGCTGATCATTTTAATTAATAAGCAGCAAAGAAAAGTGGTTGTAATTTGTGAGTGTCAGCACAGTCTGAGCTCATCTGTGTGGATTTAGAAGAAAAAGCAGACCCATCTCCCACAAAATGTGGACAGGGTCACAATCCTGTCACCCTCTGTGACAGAAAGGAGGTAAAACAGCAGTTTTCATCAACAGCAGTTTTATATTTTATTATTTTATGTAGGAAAAACTCCCTAATTCCCTCCTCCCACTCTAACAAACTACCGTCTAAATGCAGCTGTTGGTTTTACATGTAAAGTTTGTGGCACTTCAATGCAAAATTTGGAGAAACCGTAGGTGGTATGAAAATAGAGTCTTCAATTTTAAAACAATATGATGGATTTCTCTAAAAACAGAAAGTTAAACTGTGTTTCTACATGAAAGTATGACAACATAGTAAAGCCTCAAAAGTAGTGAATTTTAATTTCTATGTCTTTAATGGGGCATAGAATTGTATTATATCTCTAATTGTTGCTATGGGAGGCCCCAACAATTGTTTTTAAAAATGTACACAAATACACTTAAAATGTTTATTTTTGAACAGCATTGCTAGGTTAATATTTTTGACTTGTTGCTACTTATTTGTGAAAAGGCAACATTATCAAACTTAAATATCTGCTTTTACAACTTTTAAACAGATAAGCCCTCAAAGTGATGTACGCTCTGGGAATGGCGAAAGCTTAAGTCTTCAGAAGAGGTAAAGTTTTATAACAATCCTAATTTGTTTCCACATGGTTTTAAATTTTTTTTTTCCTTGCCACAAATGACTTGGACATCCAAAACCTGACATTTTCTGCTTATCTTGCTGATATCAGCCAGCAGACAGAAGCACCCTCTCCTTCTACCATCACAACCAGCGAGGCTCCTAGAACTAGAAAAACCTCCTACTGGAATTGTTGGCGTCTTCTTAACAAGGTATGTATAGCAGAGCTGATTATTTTAATAAATAAGCAGCAAAGAAAAGGGGTTGCAATTTTAAAATCTCAGCATGGTCTGACTGATTTCATCTGTGTATATTTAAAAGAAAAAGCAGAGCCATCTCCAACAAGATGTGGACGCGGTCACAATCCATTCACCCTCAGTGACAGAAATGAGGTAAATTAAAACTTCATCAACTGCAGTTTAATATTCTATCATCTATTTTTAAGTTGTCGTTATAGAGGTGTATGCCACCACAGAATTAATTTTCTTTTTTTCTTTATTTTACAGTTGTTGCACAAGTGAGAAGTCTCAGGGAGGAGAGACTGGTGTCGAGTTCAGGGCCTCACCTGTTCTTGACAGTCCTGTCTCTGCTCACCATGAGCCGCATCTCCAAGTAGTCCAACAATGCTCCACCACGTATGAGTTTCTTTACATTAGACTTTTAGAGGTCAACCCAGTTTCAGTCATTACAAAGTAAAATATAAATATACAAATACAGATGTGAGATTGTTTTGCCCCAGGAATCATTGGTTACTTGTTCAGTTTTTTCTCCTCTTGTCCTCAAATTAAACTAATAACTGTCATGTGGACAGTCTTAATTTTTTGTGTCTTCTTCATAGTATACAATGCACTGGTGATTTTGGGGATGTCGAAGATGGAGGACTGGATGGTTCTCCGGCATCTTCCAGAGAAGGAGACTCCCAAACTGGCCAGAACAGCAGAGTGGAAGAGACTGTCTTGTCCTCTACTGCCACAGCACAGATGTGAGTTATTATTTAGAGCTCAATAATATTGATATTTTATAGTTTTTCCAAGTTTCAAATGAAAAGTCATGTTGATCTGTTTTTGTGTGGTGATTTTTGTGTTGCTTCATTACCAGCATAAACAACCAAGAGGACTGCAAAGAAAGCGAGGCTGATGTCCAAGACAACATCCAACCTGCGTCTGAAAGTCAAGACAAGACTCCGGAGAAAGATTGGTATGAAAACTGTCTAGTCTGGATTCAGGATGTTTGAATAGAATCATGCATATGCACTTACACACTTAGTATTTTTTTTTCTATTTTTCTGTTGACAATTTCTCTGTTTCAACACTCAATATATATTTGACCTCCCTTAACTATCACAAAATAGTCTGCTGCAGAATTAAAAACTAGGGTACTTGGCATATTATGGTCTGCATGTTTACGTATTAAGAATGTTGTGTAATTACAGACGTCTGAATGTATTTGCGTTCTCTTTCCAGCCCTTGAAGAGCTAACGCACCTGCCATCAGGGCTTGCAAAATGAGTCACATTTCTTTAACTTTTCCACATATAGTCACATTACAACCAAAAATACAAATACATTTTATTGGAGTCTTATGTGAAAGACAAAGTGGTATACAACTGTGATGTAGCAAGAAACTAATACATGGTCTCTTTTTTTAACAAATAAAAAACTGAAAAGAGCAACGTGCAAAAGTATTCAGCACCCCCCAGTAAATATTTCTTGGAACCGCGTTGTGCTGTAATTACAGCCGCAAGTCTCTGCCAGTTTTCCACGTCTTGTGACTGAAATTTTTGGCTATTCTTCTTTGCAAATCAGTCCAAGCACAGTCAGATTAGATGTAGAGCGTTTGTGAATAGCAGTTTTCAGACCTTATCAGATCCAAAGATTCTTGATTCGGTTTAAGTGAGAGGTCGACCGATACAGGTTTTTAAGGCAGATACTGATTATTTTGACAACATGCAAATCGGTACCCGATACGTGAAAAGTAAAAATAATACAATTGAAAATGTTGAGTACAACACAAAGTATCTATCTTTTAATAATAATATTATTAATAAACATAAAGACACTTTTGACATTCTCTTTAATTTCATAGTAACATCTACCCAATTATATTTAATTACTCAAATGCAGACTTTGGTGAATTAAAATCTGCTATTAATTTGATTATTAAAATTGGCTGATTACAGCAAGTGTTTTCAAAGAACTGACCCAAATACTGTTCTTATACTGCTAGACCAAAAAAAGTTAAATTTGTTATTGTTAAAGAGTCAAATTTAAATTATTCAAAATAATCTATAAACTTGGTGAATACAACAATTGAGCTAAACCCTTTTTTAAATTTTGGATCTAAAATAATTTACACGTTAATTTTCTACAAAATATCTGACATTTAAAATAGTTATATTTTGCTGAGCAGGTAAAACATTAATGTGATTGTTTTGGTTTTAAAAAACAATTGTGTTCATTTTTCGTTCCTTTGACTTGACAATTTTGTACCAAAAAGTTAGGACACCTCTGCTGTAGAGGCAACTGCAGTAAATGGATGAAAACTCATTTTACATGTCAGACATGTATGAAAAAGGGTGAAATAAAAAGCTTCTAACTTGTGCAAAGCTCCTTTTAAAAAACACAAAACATTAACGATGGCTAGCAAACAATATAGAACATTTAAAATATAACAATAAAAAATAAACACTTAATTGTTTGTGCACTTCATGTAGCAGCACAAGGCCTATGTAGTGCAAATTACGTTCCCGAGAAATGTTCTGTTTGACTTATATATTAAACGTATTTGCTCTACTTAAAAAAATGACCATGTTTTACTATCCTATCCATTCTGCTTCAACTGGCCTAAAGGAAACTGTCAAAGACACCGTCTTACTTCAACTAGCTTTGTGACTCTCAAACTAAACTTAATAACAGCGACAAAAGATTTTCTTGTTGTGGGGAGGAGGAGGAAACCTCCTAGACTGACCACTGCTAAACATTATTTTCTGCAAAGTTAAATGCTTCAAGTGTTGTGATTATTTTTATGCACATACATGGCTTCATATCAACGAGCACTAACACAGCGGTGGCAGGTGGCCAGCTGGAGATCAGACATGTTTTTTTAGACAGTGGAATGGAGTTTTATACCGACTTTAGCAGCTTAACCACCATTTACAAACCAGCATTGACCTGCGAGTTTCATTGAGTGGAAGTAAAAACCCTGCTCCGTTCTCAGTAAAACAGCTGTTCCCACCCGCTCACAGTGACGACATTCAAAGGGCAAATACCGCTAAACTGTCAATCAGTCTGACATTAGCAGGCGCTCTCTGCCAGGGAGGCAGCGGCAACGTATGCGCGTCACGGGACGTCAAAGCATGGTGGCTGAATGCGCCAATGGATCGGCCAATGCATGCAGTGTATCGTCCCATCCCGATACAACAGAAAACACAAATATTGTATTTTTAACTGTCTGATTTAGTATTTGCCCTTTGAATGTCTGTCTCGGTCACTGTGAGCGGGAGGGAACAGCGGTTTCACTGAGAATGGAGCAGGGTTTTTACTTCCATTTTCACTCACAGAAACTCGCGTGTCAATGTTGGCTTTTAAATGGTGGTTGAGCTGTTTAAAGTCGGTATAAAACTCCAACCCACTGTCTAAAAAAACATGTTTGTTTCCAGCTGGCCACCGCTGTGTTAGTGCTCGTTGCCATGAAGAGTCGGCGTGTACACGCATGAAAACAATGACAACGCTTATAGCATTTAACTTTGTAGAAAATATTGTTGAGCGGTGGCCTTTTTCTCCCTCCTCGTCCCCACAACAAGAAGTTCTTTTCTCGCTGTCATTAAGTTTAGTTTAAGAGTCCCAACGCTATTTGAAGTAAGACGTGTTGGAGCAGGAAAGATGTGACAGAGTGGTGTAGATTGGCTACGAGCGCTCTTTCTGTGTGCGTATGTGAGCGTCTTTCTCTGTGTGTTTATCTTTGACAGTTTCCTTCAGGCCAGTTAGAGCAGAATGGATTGGATAATAAAACATGGACATTTTTTAAGTAGAAAAAAATAAGTTTAATATATAAATCAAACAGAAGATGCTTTCTCTGCCTGTTAGCCAGAGCTTCCTACACCTGCTAGCCAGAGCTTCCTACACCTACTAGCCAGAGCTTCCCACGGCTGCTAGCCAGAGCCTCCCACGCCTGCTAGCCAGAGCTTCCCACGCCTGCTAGCCAGAGCCTCCTACGCCTGTTAGCCAGAGCCAGAGCCTCCTACGCCTGCTAGCCAGAGCCTCCTACGCCTGCTAGCCAGAACCTCATACGCCTGTTAGCCAGAGCCTCCTACGCCTGCTAGCCAGAGCCTCCTACGCCTGCTAGCCAGAGCCTCCTACGCCTGCTAGCCAGAGCCTCCTACACCTGTTAGCCAGAGCTTCCTACACCTGCTAGCCAGAGCTTCCTACACCTGCTAGCCAGAGCTTCCTACACCTTCTAGCCAGAGCTTCCCACGCCTGCTAGCCAGAGCCTCCTACGCCTGCTAGCCAGAGCCTCCTACGCCTGCTAGCCAGAGCCTCATACGCCTGCTAGCCAGAGCCTCCCACACCTGCTAGTCAGAGCCTCCTACACCTACTAGCCAGAGCCTCCTACACCTGCTAGCCAGAGCTTCCTACGCCTGCTAGCCAGAGCTTCCTACGCCTGCTAGCCAGAGCCTCCTACGCCTCCTAGCCAGAGCCTCCTACGCCTGCTAGCCAGAGCTTCCCACGCCTCCTAGCCAGAGCTTCCTACGCCTGCTAGCCAGAGCCTCCTACGCCTGCTAGCCAGAGCCTCCCACACCTGCTAGCCAGAGCTTCCTACGCCTGCTAGCCAGAGCTTCCTACGCCTGCTAGCCAGAGCCTCCCACACCTGCTAGCCAGAGCTTCCTACGCCTGCTAGCCAGAGCTTCCTACGCCTGCTAGCCAGAGCCTCCTACGCCTGCTAGCCAGAGCCTCCCACACCTGCTAGCCAGAGCTTCCTACGCCTGCTAGCCAGAGCTTCCTACGCCTGCTAGCCAGAGCCTCCTACGCCTGCTAGCCAGAGCCTCCTACACCTGCTAGCCAGAGCTTCCCACGCCTCCTAGCCAGAGCTTCCTACACCTACTTGCCAGAGCTTCCCACGGCTGCTAGCCAGAGCCTCCCACGCCTGCTAGCCAGAGCTTCCCACGCCTGCTAGCCAGAGCCTCCTACGCCTGTTAGCCAGAGCCTCCTACGCCTGCTAGCCAGAGCCTCCTACGCCTGCTAGCCAGAGCCTCCTACGCCTGCTAGCCAGAACCTCATACGCCTGCTAGCCAGAGCCTCCTACACCTGTTAGCCAGAGCTTCCTACACCTGCTAGCCAGAGCTTCCTACGCCTGCTAGCCAGAGCTAGCAGGCGTAGGAAGCAGCGTTAAAAAAATCCTGTATTGGTCGACCTGTAGTACACACCATTAATGTGTAAATGCTGTGATTTTTTTTTTCCAATATACACATTATGTGACATGATCCAAGCTTCCCCTATTTCATTTGTTGCTACTAAGCCCAGAAATGCAGCTTCCTCTTTACTGTCATCACCTGCTGCCCATATTTCCCTTATTGTTCCAGATCTGCACACTCTTGCATAGTGACCCTTCTTTTTACACCGATTAATCAGTGCATCTCTGGCTGGGCACATATTTTTACTGTAAAAGGGAATCTTTGGCTTTAATGACGTCCACGTTATATAGATTTTCCTGCTTAAAGCAATTGGTCGCATCAGAGAAAAGGAGGCTGAATACCTTTGCACAGAGCAATTTTCATTTATTTGTAATGAATGTTTTACATCATGTAGGATATTCCTTCTACGTCACAATTGTATATGTTATGTTGGACTTTCACATAAGATTTAAATAAAATAGTATTTTATGTTTGTGGATGTAATGTGACAAAATTTGGGAAAGTTTAGAAAAGGGCCACTGGAGGTGCTCCTCACGACTTACACGGCAGTGAAGGTCGAACAACGGCTTCCTTGGATCCACGCGTCACACTGCAGGAAGGTGCCGCCACCACCAGGGGCCGACAAATCGCAGGACAAGAAAGATCACACGCCAGGAATCATCGTCATCGACCTGAGCCACCGAGCTGGCTGTGAGGACAGCGGCCCACCACAAGTTTTGTTTTTTTTCCTTCTTGCTGACTGTTCCTTGTAATGCTTTTAAAAATGTTCCTGTGGGTTTGATGATATTGATTTGTTTGATTTGCAATTTTACAGTAGTATTGTCAGATTGTTGTTTTTTTTCCCCCGTTACTTTTTCTGTTTTTATTTTGTTTTATTATCAGTTTCGATTTAGGCATGAATGAAAATGTTTAGTTGTGTTACTTCAGTTTTGCTTAAGCAATGTTTTAATTGATTGTTTTAATTGATATTTGGAATTTCAAATGTTTTTCCTGACATGATTCGTATTTGTTCTCACTGCTTGATGAAAGAAATGGAGAAGTTTTCTCACACCAAAGATCACTGATTTATGCAATTTTTGTTTATTATGGAAGGACAGACCGGGATCTGATTGGCTCTATAGATCCTTTAAAATTAGCTAGTAATGGTAACTCCTAGATTCAACACAGGGTTTTCTGGCTCAGATTGGCCGAGAGCAGATCTCCCTGGGGGTCTCACCAATTTTTACTACCCCTGTGTGTAGCGTTTTCTGGAGTTTCCCCGGCCACACTGAACCTCTCCTGCTTTTGCTCCTGGTTTGGTAAGTTTGAGGGTGGTGGATGGTTATCCATCGAAGTGGTGAGTGGAGGCTCGAGTAGGAGGGTTTTCAGGGTGGGGAGAAGGTAGACGGATTCGACCTAAATTAGTATACAGGCTTAGCTTAAGTAGTCTAATATACTAAAATAATGTGCACATAGGGACCTAAAACAGGCCTTACTTAATTAGTTGAACCCTAAATTGTAGGTGAATGCTAAACCTTTGATCTTGTGTGTTAAAACTCCATGAAGCATTCAAGCTGATCTTTACTAAAAGTTCCAGCACACGTGATTTGTAACTGTTATGAGTCCTTGGTGTTGTATTTGCATATTTATGTGACGAGTTATCTTGTTTTTCAATAAATACTGTTTCTCAATAAAAGTGCTGGAACTTCATCACTCCACCGTCTCCTTATTCAATAACTCTGGGAAGTCAGTAGTTGTTTAGAATTCCATCCACAGGGAGCTGAAGAGTTTCTAAGACGAAGTGGGTTAAAGCAATATCTTCCAAAGGGCGTGATATAGGTTGTGAGAAGCACTGACTCCCTGGACAGAGGTATTTGCCAAAATCCTGAGTTTGCATCGAGTTTGCACCCTCTAGCTATCCTAGGGTGTGCTCCACTCATGACAATATGTGTCCTTATTTTATAACAGAATTGCTCAATTTAGTTAAATCGACACACACACAAACTTCTTCTCTGTTTGGTCTGGGTACTGGGACCATACGTGCACACCAGTCAGTAGGCTGCTCTACTCTAGAGATTACCCCTCTCTTCTGTTTGAGCTAGTCCTTTTTTACTCTGAGTAACAGGGAAGAGTGACATGTTTTGGGGTTGACAGAGCAAATGGTTTAGCATCTGCCTAAAGATCTATTCTGTATTCACCCTCCATGCAATCTAAGCCGCTGAATAGTTTTGGGAACTGCTCCTCTACTGCTTCTACCCTGGCCACCAACCCAATTGCTACGCTTGCTGTGCGGCTAAGTAACCCTTGTGTCAGATCGGCTACTACATACACAGGCTGTACTGTAGTTTTGCTGGGAGTGCTCAGGTTAGCGGTAAACTTCCCTTTAACTGCTAGTGGAGACATACCTGCACCATACAATGTATATTTTGTGGGTTGCAGCTGTGGTGTCTGTGACAGAGAGACGTACACTTTTCCTGGCAACACGGTTACATCCGTTCCTGTGTCTATTTTGAGTAAATAGTCCAGATTGTTCACTTTTACTTCAGTGATCCAAGCTTCCTCCATTTCATGTGTTGCTACTGAGCCCAGAAATGCAACTTCTTCACCGTCATCACCTGCTGCCCATATTTCTCTTGTTCCAGATCTGCACACTATTGCATAGTGACCCTTCTTTTTACACTGATTACTCAGTGCATCTCTGGCTGGGCACATGTTTTTACTGTAAAAGGGAATCTTTGGCTTTTATGATGTCCACATTATATTTATTTTCCTGCTTAAAGTTAACTTTAAGAAGATCCTGCTGTTTCTTAACAAGCTCACAAGCCACAATGTTCTGCCAAGGCATTTAATTATGTAATAAAACCATCTGCGGTTGCACTCGCTTCTTGTTACCTCTTAATAAACTCAGCACGTTGAAAGCTAATGTTCCTTCTGACAACAACGTGCACATCCAGTTAGTATTTGGGAGTATGGTACTCACTTCATCATCGCATAGTTTCAGTGAAGGAATCATTTCCTATCCTTTGTCGCCCATTGTACATATCAGAGGGTTTCCCACTTTTTTAAAGTGGGTAAAAAGTCCCAATTCGACATTCATCAGATCCGGTGATGCTTTAAACATTACCAAACACCATCTAGTGTATGCCGTGCCCAAGGCTGACGACATAAAACAGCATCAACATGTTGCTGAGAAAATAATACCGGCTAAATTTACCTCTGATATTATTTCCAGATCTTGTCAGTTGATATAGCTGGTAACTCTACCTTGCTTAGAGTCGGTAACAATAACATGTTTTTAAATCCTTTAATAAAGACAAGTGATTCAATTGCAAATACTAGCTTATATGATTCTATGTTGACACAAATACAAACCCAGTGGATATGATTATGCTTTCACAACTTTACTTAACTTTACAAAAGGGTGGTGACTAAAGAACAAACATGCCAAAAAATAAATACATTTTTAAGTAATTTAACTAAGCAAAGTGTTAAAGCTCCATGTATCAAGTTGCAGGTGCTGAACTCCTAACCAGCTTTGGGGCCGCAGTCCTGAAGCCCATTCTGACCACTGACCCCTCTGCTGGGAGCTACTTAAGGATGTCTCCCTGTGGGGAACAAGTAAAGTGCTGAATTAATTGTTATTGTTGTGTGGGAAGTGAGGGAGGAAAAGCACCTGTTTTATTGGGTACCACATTTACTCTCTGGGGAGACTGGAGACGCTCCTGGCTATTACCCAGCTCTATAGCGCCCCCTACTGAGTCATTCATACAGTTCAGCATGGAATCAGGTGGCGCGACAGCCAAGACGCAACCAGCAACCTTTGAGATGAGATGAAGCTCTAAACAACTGACGATGGACCTCTATGATGATTTTTTGTATAAAAAAACTACACTGATATTTGATTTTATCTGTTAAGAATGAAAGAAAACTAAATCAATACCAAGCCAACACCCTGTCCAGGGGCGTAGGAAGGTTTTAAAATGTGGGGGGGCAAATAAGATGGATAAGGTATTATAGCCAAATGGCGAGCGGAGCGAACCAAAAAATATTTTGGGTCCATAGGCAAGGAAAAGTGAAATGCACCCCTATTTAACATGTTTAATGAGCATGCTGATTAAAGAAGCAATCGGTACATCTACATCTACATCTTTAACAGCACTGTAGGCTTAAGAGTTATTTTTTTGAGGCACATCATTATCTTCTCAACATTTAGGAGGTATTTACCAAACAAAGAACTACCCCAAGAGGCAACAGATAATGACAGATTACATTTGGTATTATCTCCAAGACATAGAACAATGTTTAAATATATATATTTAATAATATATAATATATTTTTATTTGAAGGTCCTTTTATGGGGGCCGCCATCTTGGTGAAGAACAGTACTGCCACCTCCCAGTTTGTGACGTCACTGTGCGGGATCGGCTGTAGAGCAAGTCCCAATGCCCTATCTGTCCCCTTGTAAATAAATACCGTTTTCATGCCAAAATATATTTTTAACCTCTTAAACAAGGATAGACATGGTATGAAGCCTTTAAATTTAAATTATTACTAATTTTACATTTTAGAGACATAAAAAGACAACAAATAAGCATTAAAGTACGGTTTATGGGTTGGGTTCTGCAATGTTATAAGATAAGTATAAAACTCATCTTTAGAACCAATCTCTGCTCAAAATGGTGATCTGCACGCCTAATCTACTTTCAGCAGTTATCATCAGTTATTGCAAAATACGGTCAGATCGGCTCATTCTGAGTTTACTCTGCTCCTGTCAGGATGAGCTGCAGTGCGTTATGAGGCGGAGTGATATTTCGGCGTCACTTAGTTTAGAGCAAAAACAATCGACTTCACTTTCAGAAACAATAATAATGAATTTGAACATTAAAAAGATAATGAAATAACCAGTAGACTTCAAGTAATTAAAAATTGAATTAAGAGAAAACAAATTAATTTATAATAAGAATTTAATTCTATGACAGTAACACTATCAATTAATTAGGTAGCCAAATACTTCTTGATATTGATAGCTTTCTTATTGTTGTATTTATCAAAATAATGGAAAAAGTTCAAATGAAATTTTATCTCAAAAGTGTGTGTGTGTGGGGGTGGGAACATACCTTTTGCCCCCCCCCCCCTTGTCCAAAAACTGAGGGGCACTTGCCCCCTTGAACCCCCCCCCCCATTCCTCCGCCACTGCTATATTTCCTTTACATATACTGTCCTGGAGGAGCAGAAGTGAAGGTTGCTGATAAAGCTGACTTTCCTGTATTTTGTTTCCACCGAGTGAAAAGCTTATGGCACTACAGAGAATAGAGACACGTTTGGGTGCAGTTCAGTCTGGACTGGGACTAAAAATGTGTTATCGCGCTCCAGTTTTTTTTTTTTTAATTAATTCCAAACCTTTTTTTAAATACCACACCATGTCAGGCTTAAATATATCAGGATCTCTGCTGTGTTTTCATTGGTGGAAAATAATCATAATTAACAGAAATAAAGGCTTGAAAGCATCCACCTGGGTGTAAATGATCTATGTAATGTGCTTCACTTAGTGAACTGATTTACTGGAATAAATTAACCTTTTAAATATTATTTCAATCTGAAAAACTCACACAGAAAGAAGAGACAATTAGAAGAATTTTATTGATACAATATTTTAAGACTTTGCCGCTCAGACCTCGGCAGGAAACATTGATGCTGAATAATACTTCAGTATGCATAAGCAGGTGTATGAGAATAGGAATGATCCCCCAGGCCTGAAACTGGTGGTGGAGTGGAGATAGATGAAGTTGGTTTAGTCCATAGAGGCTGGTTTGCAAGATGATCTACTTGAGCTGAACTGATGGGATCCAGTGGACTGCATAAGCTGGTACCAGTACTTCACTCAGGGACCCGAAAGATAGATGTCCCACTTGGATAAACACAGGTTTGCATGAACTGTCCATGATGAGCAAGCATGAAGCGACTGTGGAGAGGAAAAACTCCCCTTTAGGAAGAAACCTCCTGCTGAAACAGGCTCAACATGGCAATTGAGAAGTGACAGGGAATTCTGTAAGAGTCCAGGAGGAATTACACTCTGATAGGGACGAGGTTAAAGGAGGACCATAGGAAGCCAGACGGAGCTTGCTATGATGGTGGAGAAGGGGATGGAGGTGGGTTGAATCAAGTCATCAGAGTCCAAATCAGACATTGCGCAGCCACTCCTTGCTTGCTGGGAAGAAGACTGAGATGTGGATTTGAAATTCTTTTAAGATAAAGAGCAGTTCAAAGCTGATTGGCTTGCGTCAGAGGCGGATGAGTCTCTGATTGGATGGAGGTAGGCAATAGAGTTTCTTCAATTCAATTTCCGCTTAAAGTTCCATAATTCATTGAATGGGTCTCTGTATTATAAGCTGTAATGTCCCTGACTGACAGAAAAATAAGAATTTCTAATAATTTTTAATCATTTAGCAACCAGTTTTAGTAACCGCCAGCAGATGTTTCAGATGTGGGAAGATCCCTGAGGACAGCGGGAGAGGAGGGTGTGGTTGATGGAGGTCAGTCTTTGGAGATGAAGTCAGACTGGAAGTTAAAGAACCTCCTCTTAAACTGTGTTCTGTAACTCAACAAACCCGTGCTTGTGCATTTGTGAGCACATCCTCACATATGTGTATTACCCAATGCGCAGCAAGCCCTTTCATCCCCATCATGTAGTCAGATGGTGCCAAATGAGCTTTGAATACTGAAAACTGGTTTGATTCAATGTATTACAGAGCAAGGTTAGCAAAAGTCTTTTCTCTTATTTTGATATTTTTGCCCCACTAAAACACAACCTTCCCTGTGCTTCGTTAGGATTTCATGTCCCTGAACAACACAATGTAACACACAATTGTAAAGTGGGAGAAAATATAGATGGTTAAGGGAACAAGTCATGCAATGTATTGTGTTGCTATGTCAAAGGAAACCCCAATAAAATCCTCAGAAATCTGTGATTGTTCACAAGAACCTGCATTTGTCAAGTGATTGACTCTTCTCCGAGGTCATTTTCCACACTTTAAGTGTGCATGTGAAGGCTTCGCTTCCATCATGCTGACTTCTTTATGAACTTGAACGCATCCATTATGTAACTACATGAAGCACTGGAGCCTTACTCATACCTGTGTGCCATCTGAAACAGGTACTTCAGGTCTGTTGCCAGTGGAATCTGTTAACCATTTACCTAGCCACCACACCCATCAAACAAACTTTCCATTTGTGGGGGATCCCATTAAATATTACCATCGTTACATAAATATGGACGTCTATCACAAGCCGGCCCCTGATTGTTGCTAAGGTGACTAATTGTTGGTTGAGCTGTGAGTGGGGATCTTAAGATTCGGGCAGATCCAGTGAGTTAGGAGAGGGAGGGTTTGGCTGATCAGTAACTGTGTTCCTTGTGTCACGGTTTGCTCCTCAGTGTAGTTATTCAATCTCATAAAGCAGGAAACACACCTGCTCTGTGGTCAGAAACGACGAGACTACCGCTGCAGCTACGAAAGGTAAGCACAGACAATTTGCTGCTTAAGCTAAAAATCTAAAGTGTTTACAGAAGTGTGAAGCAAAACGGCTGGGTTGATTGGTAAAGGTCAGGTTCAATAGTTAAAGCAGGGATGGCTGAAAAGAGGAAAGTTCTTGGATAATTTCCTCTGTGTCATTGTCAAATAACCTTTTTGTGGTCCAAATAAAACAGAAAGTTTTGCGGCTATCTTAGTAGGATGGAGCAGGAGATGGATGGAGATGATGGGTTGTTGCTCTGGTCAGTCATGGTGAAGATAGAGCTGACCCAAGTGGGAATATATAACACTTCTGGAGACACCTCAGGATCCTTCAGAACTCTTGTCACTCCCCCAACAGGAATGGTTCTATAATAAAAGAACCTGCAGGGAGCACAGATGAAGTGGTCTGGTAAATGTTGAAGGAAACCAACGGAACCACTGCATCGCTAAAGACCCGTTTCATTTTCCAAAGGTCAAGGGTTCACTGCTGATTTCAGCATGTGAACGATGTATATTTCAGGGACGAAAAAAACAATAGCAACCACGTCAAAAAGCAGAAAATCAAATGAAAGCTTCGACTCTTATGCTTGACATTTGTTTTGCTGCACCAGTGTCTGCTTGTCCTCTTTGGGAATTCAGATTTCTGCTTGTGACTAACATCCACGCGTATAGACCCCCTCTGTACTCAGCTACGGGCTGAGACCTGTCTGAGACGACGTGACAGACTGACCGAGGCTTTCACTGGAAGCGTGACTGCGCTGCTCACAGACCTCTGGCATTAAGCTACAATCTACTGAGCCGCTCTGCTGTGATAATAGACATTTTCAGAGCTTTGCAGCTTCTTGTGTCTGGCGAGCAGCAGAGACTCTTTGTCGGTTTCGTTTTGAGGACACACTGGCGTTGTAATTATATTGTGACAGTAACTTCAGTAATGACTGGGTGTGCCTGTTAGTTTAACACGCAGGGACAGACACGCCAGCTACACTGAATATTATCTGTCTAGTGGATGAAACCTGAGCCACAGGAAAAACGGATCTAACTTCAGCATATTTACATTGTCACCCATGACCAACATTTGGAGGTTTATTTTTCTAACTAACTTCCTTCTCCATTCTAACACCCAGCTGTTTTTATCTCTTGCCCAGCGTATTACCAGCCACCTAAGCCAAAATGCTCCCGGAGAAAACAGCTCCAGTGCAGCGTCTGCCAGCAGGTGTTCACCGACCCCGTCACCACTCCCTGCGGACACAATTTCTGCCAAGCCTGCATAGGGCAGGCGTGGGACCGCGGTGGTGACGTCTGCCAGTTGCCCCGCCTGCGACAAGAGGTTCCCCTCGAGGCCTGAAATGAGCATCAACACGGCCCTCAAAGAGCTTGCGGACGCTTTAAGACAAATGGCCGCCGGCCCTCCGGCCTCCGCTCCGGCCGCGGCCAAGCCGGGTGAGGTGGCGTGCGACGTGTGCGCCGTCGCCTCGCTGCAGGTCAGGGCCCTCAAGTCCTGCCTGGTGTGTCTGACGTCGTTCTGCGACGCCCACCTGGAGCCGCACCGGAGGGTCGCCACCCTCAAGCTGCACAAGCTGCTGGAGCCCGTGACGGACCTGCAGGACAGGATGTGCAAGAAGCACGAGAGGCTGCTTGAGATGTTCTGCCGGGAGGACCGGACGTGCGTCTGCCAGTTCTGCACCGAGACGGAGCACAAGGGCCACCGGGCGGTCACCATAGAGGACGAGAGCAAGGAGAGGAAGGTAGGTGGGAACTTCTGAGGGCCAGAGATGCTGGACTAGTTACGTTCTAACGAGAGTTAAGTGTAAAATTTACAGAAATAGTTATTGAATATCAGACATGAAACTGTCTGTCAGCACAATGTAGGCTAAAAATTATCCACTACCCTACTAAAAGCTGCACTTTTACTTTTTGGTCTTCATAATGAATAAGCTGTTAAATGACAGGAAGCGTCCTGTATCATAAAATCATAAGTTCAGCAGCTTTTTCTGGGAAAGTCGACCGCTGCGTGGTTTCTCCATCAGTTTGCTACAAGGCCTTCTCCTCTATGTATCAAACCCACGTTCTGTCCAGGGCCGGACTATCCATAAGGGCCAGTGGGCCAGTGCCCAGGGGCACCAACCATGGGAGGGGTTCAATTTATGAAAAAATATATTTTTCATAAATTGTTATATTATTTACTTGAAATTGTTGAAAGACCATGCATTATTCGTTTTGTGAACACTGAAGTGACAATAATAATAAATGATAAATAAATCAAGATTTTTTTTTTATTTCAACATTTTAAAATGAGATATTTGAATATTGCTCACTGCTCAAATGCCTACATGTAGTTGTGTAAGTTAGTAAATAGTAAATTACAATACAGAAATCCCCTTGATTATGTCTGATGGTTTTGACCGGAGGACAGCACGGGTAGGGGGGGAGGGGGGGGGGGGGGGCTTTGAGGTATAGTGCCCAGGGGCACCACATTGTCTTAATACGGGCCTGGTTCTGTCCATTCAGGCCCACATGAAGCAGACCGAGGCAGAGTTTCAGCAGACCATCCAGGAGCGGCAGAAGAAAATTGAAGACATCAAAAACTGTCTGAAGCTGAGCACAGTAAGTGACGATAGAAACAGTGAACAACATTCCTCTTCAGGGTCCCCCCCCCCCCCCCCCACCCCCCCCCCCCCCCCCCCCCCACACACACACACACTATTTTAATCTATTTGTTTCATTAAAACAAGTTTTAAAATGTTGGGTTAATTCCAGCTGAGTGCCGAGAAGGAGAAGAAGGCGAGCGACAGTCTCTTCACGTCGTTGATCCACTCGACGAAGGAGAGACAAGCCGAGGCCAACGCAGAAATCGAGGCGAAGCAGAGAGCGGAGGAGAAGAGGGCCGAGGAGCTCATCGACGAGCTTCAGCTGGAGATCACCGAGCTGCAGAGGAGGAGCGCTGAGCTGAAGGAGCTGGAGGACACCGATGACCACCTGCACCTCCTGCAGGTCAGCATCAACCAGACTCTGGTGATGGACGGCTGATTTTGTCAAAAAAAAAAAACAACAACAACAAAGATGGCTGATACAGTTATACTCTACAGCAGTTTCACCACTTTGTGAAGTATATTTGTGGTTTTTGAGCCCTTTTTTTAGATCTTTTTTTTAATAATACACTAATACGCATATTCCCTCTTCGTCAGAGATTGCCCTCTGTTGTGTCGCCTCGACCCACCAACAGGGAGTGGACAGAAACCAGGATCTACCCTGAGCTTTGTGTGGGAACAGTGAGGAGAACGCTCTCCAGACTGGCCCACACGCTGAAGAAGGATCTGGATAGCTTGAAGGAAGAAGGTAAACAACGTCGTAGATAGCTTTAAAAAGAGCCAAGGATGAAACCATACCCGTGTTGTTTGTCAATATAATCATTTCTATGTGCTATTTGTAATTGGGACCTTTTCCCCTGGTTCTTTTAATTTTATAACCATGCAACTTAAAGTTCCGAGCATGGCCATGAGAGGCAGTGTTGTCTTAATTAGTCTAATTTTAAACC